>NC_057419.1:139165895-139412706 GCF_019320065.1 Cervus canadensis | reverse complement strand
GATCCACCTGTGTCTAAGGGTTCTAAAAAATGAACTCTTGTAGCAGTGTGGCATCTGACAGGGGGCTCAGAACAGGAGAAAGTACCCTTTCCTGAAGATAGGGTATGCAGAGGGCCCAGGTTCAGCTCCATCCTGTAGCAAGGAGGCCTCACTAGCCATGCTGAGCTTGCAGAGTGCTACTTCCATAATCAAATGTCAAATGGACACCTGGATATGGAGGATCATAGGTTTAAACCCCAAATAGTCCATATTTCCAGTAAGTCCAGCATGTACCCAAATCACTACACTAAGGGCATACAGCATTGGGCCAAGATGGGCAGTTCCTTGTATCAGAAGCCCAAGAAACTAATGGGCATCACTGTTGGGACAGGGACACCAAGATACAGGAGAGAAGGCTGATAAAGCTTGAACAGTGAAGACGTCTCAAGGGGGCCCTAATAGGAGTGCCTATTCTATGGCAATTTAGGCAGATTCTAGAATCTTTTGACACAGGGAGTATTATACAAGAGACCTATATGGAAGTGACTGAGCAAAAAAGATATGTATATGAGGAAATGTTGCCTCCAGAATATAAAAATTTCTGATACCCATTGGGCTTTTTTTCAACAGTGTGGGTACTAAGAAGACTAAAAGCTGCTTCTTGACACTGTCAAGATTGGAGCAGTCAGCCACTTACCAAAGAATTTTCAGGAACTTAACCAAAGTGGTGGTCCCATTTACTATGTGTGTCATAGGAATCTCCTCAAAGGAGGATGTCATCAGTGTGAGGTCCTAATTGTGTACCTGGAAAAAGCTCGAGCTGGTGAAAATATTGGCTGCAAAGCCAATGTGAGATGGCAGGTGTGGACATTGGGCCCACTGAATAGACAGGTGAAGGTGTATCATGCCACTTTTAAGGCAAAGTTTAAGGGTAGCTGACAGGCTGTTGAAATTGGCACGGAAAGTGCATGATAGCCAAATGATTTGCTAGGACTACAAAGTATTTGCCAGTTATTCGGTGGAAGCAGTATTTTCAATAATATACATGGAGCCCTGTTGAGTGGGTCCATGACAACAAGGGCACAAGTTCGCCCTGAGGCACTGTTCTTGTTTTCCAAGATTAAGATCAAGTAAAATTTGTCTATTAAGTGCAGGAAGAGTCGGGATAACCACACCCTCTCTAAGCTGGTCTCCTACAATGGGTTTCAATCTGTGAGGACCCTGCTTTCATTTAGATTATATCTTTTTAAAAACAACTGAGGTAAAAAGTGTGATTGTAACTAAGAGGTAAGGTTCACAGGGTCTCATACACTTCAGGCTGATTTTAGGGGCCAAAGACTTAATTTTATTACTCATTGGATCAGATTATCCATGGGCACTAGAGGGTATTGGGGGTAATGCATGTTTTGGCTATGGGAAATATAGGCAAGGCGGTAATTCACGGTTAAGGTTAGGTATATCTGTTTCAATTTCATGTTCCTTTATTCCCTGGCTGTTTTTATCAGCTTGCCCCAAGATGGGCCAGAAGAGGAACAGAAATTGATGAGGAGGAACACAAGGAGGAGCAGAAAAACTCAACTGTCAAACATCAAAAGTGGAATCTGATTATTACACAGGGCCACCACCCCTACATCACCCTTCTCCCCAGGTGGGACCTCGGAAATACCCAGAAATACCAAGTCCTTTTCCTCCTCACCAGTGGGATGAAGTGTTCAGGAAGAAACTTTCAGTGCTCAGAAATCTTCAGTCTTCAGTGTTCAGTCTTCACCCAGTCCTCATTCCTAGTGTCTGAGTAACTATGGACTGCCTGGTCTGGGCCCTAAACTGAAAGGATGCCCCCTCGCTCTCTTCTCACATACCTGACCCATCCCTTCCTTCCCTCGCCATCATCAAAAACCAGATACACACACACATCTTCTTACAACTTGCTGGTACTTTAATCACCAACATCTGAGTGTTTTGGCCTCTACAGAGGGGACCATCGCTGTTGTTTGATCCCCGAACAGATGACTATTCTGTCAGGGCTTTTCCTGTAGTGACAGCAGATTACTCAAGGTCTCGGGCTCCAGGTGGGCACCGGCGGGTACTTGGAGAATCGTCGGGAGAACTGTTGGAAAAGTCCTCCGGGATTTCTTCATCTGCCATCGGCTGCTTTTCATTCTTCTTTACATTCTGAGGGTGGTGGTAGAAGACTAGTATCGTTGATTTCTTCCCTTTCTTATTCGTTTCCGCATTCTGCTGAAGGGTTGATTTTACTTTCTTCATGAGCTTTTGTATCTGGTAAGAAAACAAAGTCATCCAGAAAGACATTATTGAGGGAGGTTGGGAAGGAGGACTTTGAGAGAATGGGTGTGCACTGAGGAGGGGCTTTGTGCCAGGCAAGGGCAGGCTGGGGGATGAAGAGGAGGGGCATGAGTAGGGTAATCTGACCTGTTCTTCGTCCAAGCCCTTGGGGTGATCAGACATCTTTCTCTTCCTTTGTACAGCGATTGACGCTTGTCGCTCCAAACTCACGCTGTCTATCTCAATCTCTGAATCTTCCTCCTTCACGTCCTCAATTAGGTCAGCCATGGTGAAGTAACAATGGCCTACACCAACGCTCCTGGCCTCTCTATGTATACCTTCCCAGCCACAACCATCAGCTTTGATTGGTCAGCAAGTAATTCCTCCAACCAATCATAGCCCTGACATGGCTTGACATCACAGAGCACTGTGGGGTGCTTGAAGATCCGTGGGGGAGGGGAGGGGTGCAGAGGAGTCTAGGTGCTTTGGTCTGAGAAACGGAGTGTTTTGTCAATACCCATTAATGAACCTTCCCAAGTTCATTTTCTATGCTTCCTTCTCTTGTCTGGTTCCGTTTTTGTGGCATGAAATTTAGGGAGCGAGTGTTCCTTGCAAACCATTCGTCATGGCCACCCGCATTCAGTGTTTAATACTGCTGTCTTCCAGATCTCATCGCCTAGCATTTTGTGTGTGTGTTTTTTTTAATAAAACTTTTTACCTTAGAAGTTTTAGATTTACAGAATAATTGCAAAGAGTATATTCATATACTCCAGAACCAATTCCCCTTTTGACCACTGTAAATTTGTATGGAACATTAGTTCAAATTCATGAACGAACCCTTAATCAGTGTTATCAACTAAGTTCTGGAATTTTAGATTTCCTTGGTTTTTGGCTAATATTCTTTTCCATTCCAGTATCCCCTCCAGGATTCTACACTAAATTTAGTCATTCCATCTTCTGCCTTCGTAGGCTCCTCTTTGCTGTGACAATATTTTAGCTTTCTTGTTTCTGGCGACCTTGACAATTGAGTTTTGCATGTTAGCTTTTACATTAGACACTGAGATGTTATTGACCTTATCCTGAAAAGTTTTTTTTTTTTCATTTATTTTTATTAGTTTGAGGGTAATTACTTTACAATATTTTAGTGGGTTTTGTCATACATTGACATGAATCAGCCATGGATTTACATGTGTTCCCCATACCAATCCCCCCTCCCACGTCCCTCTCCACCCGATCCCTCTGTGTCTTCCCAGTGCACCAGCCCCTAGCACTTGTCTCATGCATCCAACCTAGGCTGGTGATCTGTTTCACCCTAGATAATATACATGTTACGATGCTGTTCTCTCACAACATCCCACCCTCGCCTTCTCCCATAGAGTCCAAAAGTCTGTTCTGTACATCTGTGTCTCTTTTTCTGTTTTGCATATAGGGTTATCATTACCATCTTTCTAAATTCCATATATATGTGTTAGTATGCTCTTACACTGTTGGTGGGAATGCAAACTAGTACAGCTGCTATGGAGAACAGTGTGGAGATTTCTTAAATAACTGGAAATAGAACTGCCATATGACCCAGCAATACCACTTCTGGGCATACACACCAAGGAAACCAGATCTGAGAGACACGTGCACCCCAATGTTCATCACAGCACTGTTTGTAATAGCCAGGACATGGAAGCAACCTAGATGCCCATCAGCAGACGAATGGATAAGGAAGCTGTGGTACATATACACCACGGAATATTACTCAGCCATTAAAAAGAATTCATTTGAATCAGTTCTAATGAGATGGATGAAACTGGAGCCTATTATACAGAGTGAAGTAAGCCAGAAAGATAAAGAACATTACAGCATACTGAAAAGTTTTTATAATTTTCTTCTTCTGGAGAACCTCAAATCTCCTTAGTACTATCAGTCTTGTGGACTTCCCCATGGCAGTGTTGGAATACATCTCTTGGCTTTTTCACTGAGGTGGCACACATGTTTCTTTCTTGAGCCCAAAAGGATAAAGATCATTTGTATTTATGAAGCATAGATGGCAGCAGCAAGAGCATTTTGTAACTTTCTAGTGAATGCACCTGCCAATGCAGTAGTTGCAGGAGACCTGGTTGTATGCCCTGGAGGAGGACATGGCAACCCAGTCCAGTATTCTTGCCTGGGAAATTCCATGGACAGAGGAGCCTGGGTGGCTACAGTTCCTGGGGTCACAAAGAGTCAGACAGGACTGACCACACACACACACACACAGTGAGTCATTTACTTTTAGAAGTATGACTTCAGCATCCCACATAGTAACTGCTCTTCCTCCATATTAGCGACCATCCTGTCTATTGAATTGACTATCAGTTTTTGTTGTGAGTTCTGTAGAGAAAGAGGCCAACATATGGTTGATATACAAACAGTGTTCACAAGGTAAGCATCATTTCCTTGAAGTCAGTATCAGTCATGAGTAAGTTTCGAATTGATACACATGATTCAACCTGAGACTCACACATGAGTCCAGGGTGAGATACACATTTCAGAACTGCTTTAAGGAGGGTCCCAATACAGAAATCCTTTCACTATATGCCGACTCACTAAACTGATATATATTGGTAACAGCTGTAGCAGGAGCCCACAAATGCAGAACAAAGAAGCAAGGTCAAAGTACAAGCTAGCCAGAGGGCAGTAGCTCAAAATGCATGTACACCAGCATACAGTAAATCCAGTTTGAGAGCCAAGGAAGAGAGAAAAGACACGTGGCAGTAAGGGACAGCATCTCAGTATTTCACTCTTGAGGCTAACTGCTGCCATCACCCCACAGAGACAGGATGGATCCCTCAAAATTTGGTTTGGATGTTGAGACTAAAGACACACACCCCCAGAGAATATGAAAAAATTCACCACTCACATAATGAGTTTTTCTGGGGAGAGCAAAGCAAGCTCTCAAGCAGGTTCAAGAATCACTTAAGAGAGCAGAGGAAGGAGACAGGCTTGACTTTTATGGTGGAAATAGTGGATGAAGCTGGAGAGTTCCACACATAGGTCAGGGCATGGATGGTCTGAACTTCCTCTTGGCCCACATAAGGGTGTACCTGGGATTTCTTATCAGATATAGGTAAGTTGGGGAAGAGGTGTGGTAGGGTCCTTTTATGGAAAAATGTGATGTAAATATAAGATGTTTAGCAGTGTTTTGAACTCCCACACCCATTATAACTAAGCGTCTCCTATTGTTTTCAATTAAATTGCTTTTCACTAGATTTGTTGTTGTTGTTCAGTTGCTCAGTCATGTTTGATTCTTTGCAACCCCATGGACTGTAGCACGCCAGTCTTGCCTGTCCTTCACCATCTGCTGGATTTTGCTCAAACTCATGTCCCTTGAGTCAGTGATGCCATCCCACCATCTCATCCTCTGTTGTCCAGTTCTCCTCCTGCCTTCCATCTTTCCCAGCATCAGGGTCTTTTCCAATGCATTGGTTCTCTGCATGAGGTGGCCAAAGTATTGGAGCTTAAGCTTGAGCATCAGTCCATCCAATGAATATTCAGGACTGATTTCCTTTAAGATTGACTCTTTTGATCTCCTTGCAGACCAAGGGCCTCTCAAAAGTCTTCTCCAACACCAAGGTTCAAAAGCATCAATTAAAAAAAAAAGCATCAATTATTCGGTACTCAGTTTCATTATAGTCCAACTCTCATGTAGGAGACAGGAAGAATAAAAGAAAAGCAGGCCCCAGCAAGGGCCACAAAAGGAATTTTTAATTATTGATAAACTGGATGCTATAAGGCATTAGACTCTTGGAACAAGTCCAGAGGGAATAGTTCATAATCTTAAAAACAAGATATGATCCTGGGGTTGGAAAACCGACCAACTGTTTCCCAAGTGGCGTCTCAAAGTCACATGTTTTACATATCTGGAGGAAAATCTATAGATAAGAATATGAGTCTTAGTTACGGATATGTTATTGATTACTGTTTCTTAGTTACTCAGTGGTTAATGATCACTTTGTTCTTTGGCCCTGACCACATGAGTTATAGTTTAACTCCCTGCACATTCTTTCCTTCACAGCTGAAAGTACAATAAAGCTGGCCTGGATTCAGTTTTGGCACCTTCACCTTGGAGTGGTATTGGTCCCCTGATCCTCACTTTTCACTGAATTCTTGTGTCTTGTTTCTTGTTCTCCCACCGCGTCATGCGTTCAGAAACTCTGCCTGTAGAGCTGGTCTTGACACTGTCACATCCATCCATGACTATTGGAAAAACCACAGCTTTGACTAGGTGGGCTTTTGTCAGCAAAGTAACATCTCTCTGCTTTTTAATATGCTGTCTAGGTTGGGCATAGGTTTTCTTCCAAGGAGGAAGCCTCTTTAAATTTCATGGATGCAGTCACCGTCTGCAATGATTTTGGAGTCCAATAAAGTAAAGTCTGAGGCTGTTTTCATTGTTTTCCCATCTATTTGACATGGAGTGATGGGACATGATGCCATGACCTTCTTTTTTTGAATGTTGAGTTTTAAGCCAGTTTTTTCACTCTCCTCTTTCACTTTCATCAAGAGGCATTTTAGTCCCTTTCTGCTTTCTGCCAAAAGGTTGGTGTCATCTGCATATCTGAGGTTATTGATATTTCTCCCAGCAATCTTGATTTCAGCTTGTACTTCATCAAGTTTGGCATTTCTCATGATGTACTCTGTGTATAATTTAAATAAGCAGGATGACACTATACAGTCTTGATGTAATCCTTTCCCAATTTGGAACCAGTCTGTTGTTCCATGTATATTTCTAACTGTTGCATCTTGACCTGCATACAGATTTCTCAGGAGGAAAGTCAGGTGGTCTGGTATTCCCATCTCTTTAAGAATTTTCCAGTTTGTTGTGATCCACACAGTCAAAGGGCTTTGGCTTAGTCCGTAAAGCAAAAGTAGATGTTTTTCTGGAACTTTCTTGCTTTTTCTATGATCCAGTGGATGTTGGAAATTTGATGTTGGGTTCCTCTGCCTTTTCTAAATCCAGTTTGAACATCTGGAATTTCATGGTTCACATACTGTTGAATCCAGATGCTAGAAGGTCCCCTCTGTAGAGATCAACATACTCAGATGTTGATGATTAAAATATCAACAAATTGTAAAAAGATGTGTGTGTTTTTTGATGCTGGGAAGGGAAGGAAGGGAATGGTCAGGTATGTAAGAAGGGAGGGAGGTGGCGTCCTTTCAGTTTAGGGCCCAGACCAGGCAGTCCATATTTACTCAGAAACTGGGAATGAGAACTGGGTGAATGAAGCCTGAGCACTGAAGACTGAAGATTTCTGAGCATTGAAGATTTCTTCCTGAACACTTTATCCCACTGGTGAGGAGGAAAAGATTGGTGTTCTGGGTGTTTTGGAGGTCCCGTCTGGGGAGAGGGGTTATGTAGGGGTGGTGGCCCTGTTTAAAAATCAGGTTCCAAAAAAAAAAAAAAAAATCAGGTTCCACTTATGATGTTTAACAATTGAGTTTTTAAGCCTCATCAGTTTCTGTTCCTGTTCTGGCCCACCTTTGGTCAAGCTGATAAAAACAGCCATGGAATAAAGGAAAATGAAATAGAAGCAGATATACCTGATCTTATACATTGGAATTACTGCCTTGCCTACATTTCCCACAGCCAAAAGATCCATTACTCCCAAATATCCTCAAGGGCACGTGGATATTCTGACACAATGAGTAATAAAATTAAGGTTTTGGCCCCTATAATCAGCTTTAAAAATATGAGACCCTGTGGGCTTTTCCCCTTAGTTACAATCACACTTTTCACCTCAGTTTTTTTTTTTTTTATTAGTTGGAGGCTAATTACTTCACAACATTTCAGTGGGTTTTGTCATACATTGATATGAATCAGCCATAGGTTTACACGTATTCCCCATCCCGATCCCCCCTCCCACCTCCCTCTCCACCTGATTCCTCTGGGTCTTCCCAATGCACCAGACCCGAGCACTTGTCTCAAGCATCCCACCTGGGCTGGTGATCTGTTTCACCATAGATAGTATACATGCTGTTCTTTTGAAATATCCCACCCTCACCTTCTCCCACAGAGTTCAAAAGTCTGTTCTGTATTTCTGTGTCTCTTTTTCTGTTTTGCATATAGGGTTATCGTTATCACCTTTCTAAATTCCATATAAATGTGTTAGTATGCTGTAATGTTCTTTATCTTTCTGGCTTACTTCACTCTGTATAATGGGCTCCAGCTTCATCCATCTCATTAGACTGGTTCAAATGAATTCTTTTTAATGGCTGAGTAATATTCCATGGTGTATATGTACCACAGCTTCCTTATCCATTCATCTGCTGATGGGCATCTAGGTTGCTTCCATGTCCTGGCTATTATAAACAGTGCTGCGATGAACATTGGGGTGCACGTGTCTCTTTCAGATCTGGTTTCCTCAGTGTGTATGCCCAGAAGTGGGATTGCTGGGTCATATGGCAGTTCTATTTCCAGTTTTTTAAGAAATCTCCACACTGTTTTCCATAGCGGCTGTACTAGTTTGCATTCCCACCAACAGTGTAAGAGGGTTCCCTTTTCTCCACACCCTCTCCAGCATTTATTGCTTGTAGACTTTTGGATAGCAGCCATCCTGACTGGCGTGTAATGGTACCTCATTGTGGTTTTGATTTGCATTTCTCTGATAATGAGTGATGTTGAGCATCTTTTCATGTGTTTGTTAGCCATCTGTATGTCTTCTTTGGAGAAATGTCTGTTTAGTTCTTTGGCCCATTTTTTGATTGGGTCATTTATTTTTCTGGAATTGAGCTGCAGGAGTTGCTTGTATATTTTTGAGATTAATCCTTTGTCTGTTTCTTCATTTGCTATTATTTTCTCCCAATCTGAGGGCTGTCTTTTCACCTTGCTTATAGTTTCCTTTGTAGTGCAAAAGCTTTTAAGTTTCATTAGGTCCCATTTGTTTAGTTTTGCTTTTATTTCCAATATTCTGGGAGGTGGGTCATAGAGGATCTTGCTGTGATTTATGTCGGAGAGTGTTTTGCCTATGTTCTCCTCTAGGAGTTTTATAGTTTCTGGTCTTACATTTAGATCTTTAATCCATTTTGAGTTTATTTTTGTGTATGGTGTTAGAAAGTGTTCTAGTTTCATTCTTTTACAAGTGGTTGACCAGTTTTCCCAGCACCACTTGTTAAAGAGGTTGTCTTTTTTCCATTGTATATCCTTGCCTCCTTTGTCAAAGATAAGGTGTCCATAGGTTCGTGGATTTATCTCTGGGCTTTCTATTCTGTTCCATTGATCTATATTTCTGTCTTTGTGCCAGTACCATACTGTCTTGATGACTGTGGCTTTGTAGTAGAGTCTGAAGTCAGCAGGTTGATTCCTCCAGTTCCATTCTTCTTTCTCAAGATTACTTTGGCTATTCGAGGTTTTTTGTATTTCCATACAAATTGTGAAATTCTTTGTTCTAGTTCTGTGAAAAATACCGTTGGTAGCTTGATAGGGATTGCATTGAATCTATAGATTGCTTTGGGTAGAATAGCCATTTTGACAATATTGATTCTTCCAATCCATGAACACGGTATGTTTCTCCATCTGTTTGTGTCCTCTTTGATTTCTTTCATCAGTGTTTTATAGTTTTCTATGTATAGGTCTTTTGTTTCTTTAGGTAGATATACTCCTAAGTATTTTATTCTTTTTGTTGCAATGGTGAATGGTATTGTTTCCTTAATTTCTCTTTCTGTTTTCTCATTGTTAGTGTATAGGAATGCAAGGGATTTCTGTGTTTTAAATTTTATATCCTGCAACTTTACTATATTCATTGATTAGCTCTAGTAATTTTCTGGTAGAGTCTTTAGGGTTTTCTATGTAGAGGATCATGTCATCTGCAAACAGTGAGAGTTTCACTTCTTCTTTTCCTATCTGGATTCCTTTTACTTCTTTTTCTGCTCTGATTGCTGTGGCCAAAACTTCCAACACTATGTTGAATAGTAGTGGTGAGAGTGGGCACCCTTGTCTTGTTCCTGATTTCAGGGGAAATGCCTTCAATTTTTCACCATTGAGGGTGATGCTTGCTGTGGGTTTGTCATATATAGCTTTTATTATGTTGAGGTATGTTCCTTCTATTCCTGCTTTTTGGAGAGTTTTAATCATAAATGAGTGTTGAATTTTGTCAAAGGCTTTCTCTGCATCTATTGAGATAATCATATGGTTTTTATCTTTCAATTTGTTAATGTGGTGTATTACATTGATTGATTTGCGGATATTAAAGAATCCTTGCATTCCTGGGATAAAGCCCACTTGGTCATGGTGTATGATTTTTTTAATATGTTGTTGGATTCTGTTTGCTAGAATTTTGTTAAGGATTTTTGCATCTATGTTCATCAGTGATATTGGCCTGTAGTTTTCTTTTTTTGTGGCATCTTTGTCTGTTTTTGGAATTAGGGTGATGGTGGCCTCATAGAATGAGTTTGGAAGCTTACCTTCATCTGCAATTTTCTGGAAGAGTTTGAGTAAGATAGGTGTTAGCTCCTCTCTAAATTTTTGGTAGAATTCAGCTGTGAAGCCATCTGGTCCTGGGCTTTTGTTTGCTGGAAGATTTTTTATGACAGTTTCGATTTCCTTGCTTGTGATGGGTCTGTTAAGATCTTCTATTTCTTCCTGTTTCAGTTTTGGAAAGTTATACTTTTCTAAGAATTTGTCCATTTCATCCAAGTTGTCCATTTTATTGGCATAGAGCTGCTGGTAGTAGTCTCTGATGATCCTTTGTATTTCAGTGTTGTCTGTTGTGATCTCTCCATTTTCATTTCTAATTTTGTTAATTTGGTTCTTCTCTCTTTGTTTCTTAATGAGTCTTGCTAATGGTTTGTCAATTTTGTTTATTTTTTTCAAAAAACCAGCTTTTAGCTTTGTTGATTTTTTGCTATGGTCTCTTTAGTTTCTTTTGCATTTATTTCTGCCCTAATTTTTAAGATTTCTTTCCTTCTACTAACCCTGGGGTTGTTCATTTCTTCCTTCTCTAGTTGCTTAGGTGTAGAGTTAGGTTTTTTATTTGGTTTTTTTCTTGTTTCTTGAGGAAGCCTGTAATGCTATGAACCTTTCCCTTAGCACTGCTTTTACAGTGTCCCATAGGTTTTGGGTTGTTGTGTTTTCATTTTCATTCATTTCTATGCATATTTTGATTTCTTTTTGATTTCTTCTATGATTTGTTGGTTATTCAGAAGCAGGTTATTTAGCCTCCATATGTTTGAATTTTTAACAATTTTTTTCCTGTAATTGAGATCTAATCTTACTGCACTGTGGTCAGAAAAGATGACTGGAATGATTTCAATTTTTTTGAATTTTCCAAGACCAGATTTATGGCCCAGGATGTGATCTATTCTGGAGAATGTTCCGTGTGCACTTGAGAAAAAGGTGAAGTTGATTGTTTTGGGGTGAAATGTCCTATAGATATCAATTAGGTCTAGCTGGTCCATTCTGACATTTAAGGTTTGTGTTTCCTTGTTAATTTACTGTTTAGTTGATCTATCCATAGTTGTGAGTGGGGTATTAAAGTCTCCCACTATTATTGTGTTACTATTAATTTCCTCTTTCATACTCGTTAGTGTTTGCCGCACATATTGCGGTGCTCCTATGTTGGGTGCATATATATTTATAATTGTTATATCTTCTTCTTTGATTGATTCTTTGATCATTATGTAGTGTCCTTCTTTGTCTCTTTTCACATCCTTATTTAGAAAGTCTTTTTATCTGATATGGAGTATGCGACTCCTGCTTTCTTTTGTCTCCATTTGCATGAAATATTTTTTTCCAGCCTTCAACTTTAGTCTGTTATGTGTCCTCTTGTTTTTAAAGCTGGGTTCTCTTGTAGACAGCATATATGGGGGTTTGTTTTTGTAATCATTCAGCCAATCTTTGGTCTTTGGTTGGGGCATTCAACCCATTTACATTTAGGGTAATTATGTGATAGGTGTGGTCCCGTTGCCTTTTCTTTTGTGATTTGGGCTCACGTTTATACAACCTTCCTGCATTTCCTGTCTAGAGAAGATCCTTTAGCATTTGTTGAGGAGCTGGTTTGGTGGTGCTGAATTCTCTCAGCTTTTGCTTATCTGTAAAGCTTTTGAATTCTCCTTCATATCTGAATGAGATCCTTGCTGGATACAGTAATCTAGGTTGTAGGTTATTCTCTTTCATTACTTTCAGTACGTCCTGCATTCCCTTCTGGCCTGGAGGGTTTCTATTGATAGATCAGCTGTTATCCTTATGGGAATCCCTTCATGTGTTATTTGTTGTTTCTCCCTTGCTGCTTTTAATATTTGTTCTTTCTGCTTGATCTTTGTTAATTTGATTAATATGTGTCTTGGGGTGTTTTGCCTTGGGTTTATCCTGTTTGGGACTCTCTGGGTTTCTTGGACTTGGGTGGCTATTTCCTTCCCAATTTTAGAGAAGTTTTCAGCTATTATCTCCTCGAGTATTTTCTCATGGCCTTTCTTTTTGTCTTCTTCTTCTGGGACTCCTATGATTCGAATGTTGGGGCATTTCACATTGTCCCAGAGGTCCCTGAGGTTTCCCTCAATGTTCTATGATCCTTTTTTCTTTTTTTTTCTCTGCTTCATTTATTTCCACCATTTTATCTTCTACCTCACTTATCCTATCTTCTGCCTCCGTTATTCTACTCTTGGTTCCCTCCAAAGTGTTTTTGATCTCATTCATTGCATTGTTCATTTTTAATTGACTCTTTTTTATTTCTTCTAGGTCTTTATTAAACAATTCTTGTATCTTTTCAATCTTTGTCTCCAGGCTATTTATCTGTAACTCCATTTTATTTTCAAGATTTTGGATCATTTTTATTATCATTATTCTAAATTCTTTTTCAGGTAGATTCCCTATCTCCTCCTCTTTTGTTTGACTTGGTGGGCATTTTTCATGTTCCTTTACCTGTTGGGTATTTCTTTGCCTTTTCATCTTGTTTAGATTGCTGTGTCTGGAGTGGGCTTTCTGTATTCTGGAGGTCTGTGGTTCCTTTTTATTGTGGAGGTTTTACCCAGTGGGTGGGGTTAGATGATTGGCTTGTCAAGGTTTCCTGGTTAGGGAAGCTTGCATCAGTGTTCTGGTGCGTGGAACTTGATTTCTTCTCTTTGGAGAGCAATGGAGTGCCCAGTAATGAGTTTTGAGATGGGTCTATGTATTAGGTGTGACCTTGGGCAGCCTGTATGTTGACGCTCAGGGCTAGGTGCGCATTGCTGGAGAATTTGCGTGGTATGTCTTGCTCTAAAACTTATTGGCTCTTGGGTGGTGGTTGGTTTCAGTGTAGGTATGGAGGCTTTTGGACTGTCACTTATTACTTAAAGTTCCATGTAGTCAGGAGTTTTCTGGTGTTCTCAGGTTTTGGGCTTAAGTCTCCTGCCTCTGGATTTCAGTTTTATTCTTCCTGTAGTCTCAGGACTTCTCCAACTGTACAGCACTGATAATAAAACTTCTAGGTTAATGGCGAAAAGATTCTCCCCCATTAGGGACACCCAGAGAGGTTCACAGAGTTACATGAAGAAGAGGAGAGGGAGGAGGGAGATAGAGATAAGCAGGAGGAGAAAAAGGGGGACTCAAGAGGAGAGAGACAGATCTACGCAGTTGTCTGTTCCCAGAGTGTTCTCCGTAGCCCAGACACCTGCAAAGATTCACAGAATTGGATTGGGAAGAGAAGGGGAAAGGAGGAAATAGAGGTGTTCTGAGGTAGAAAACAGAGAGTCAAGATAGGGAGAGAATAATCAACACACTCCTGAATAAAAATGGGAACTGAATTTCGGTTTAAAAATAGGGCTTCTCTTCTTTTTTTTTTGTAAGGTTATAGTGTATTGAAAATGAAAATTAAGGAGTAGTAGAGGAGTACTAGAGGACTTTAAAAGAAATAAGAGAAAAAGAAAAATAGAAAATAGAAGAGAAAACGGAAAGCAAAAAAAGAGAAGAAAATGAAAAGAAAAAAAAAAGAAAAAAATTTTTTCCCTAATTAAAAAGATCGTAAAAATCTATGAAAATGAAAGTAAAGGAGTAATGGGGGAGTAATAGGGAATTTTAAAGGCAAATAAAAGAGAAAAAATAAAAAAAAATAAAAAATACTAAAAAAGAAAATTTTTTTTTTCTTACTTAAAAAAAATGTAAAAATATATCTAGGAATTTCTCTGGAGCTGTTGCGGTCAGTGTGGGTTTGGCTCAGTTTCAGATAGCTCCTTGTTCCAGCTTACACTTCTCGATATCTACAGGCCCCTTCCGGTGTAGTCAGTGTTTTCTACAGGGATTTTAATCTGTTGCACTGGTCCCTTCTGAAGTGGTTCCCTTTGTTTATTTGGCTTCTGTTTGCCGGTCTCTTCAGAACCTCATTTCTGCCCTGACACAGGCGGGCGGAGGTCGACTCTTATTCAGGTAGCTAGTTCAGTTGCTCTGTGGGGAGGGGCTGGCACTGCAGGGAGGGGCTGGCGCTGTGGGAAGGGGCTGGCGCTGCTTTCTCCGTCTGCACTGCTCAGGCTCCCGGCTGCTCTATGTGGAGTGCGCCCCACGCTGCGCGCGGTTCCAACCCTCGGGTGTTCCACAAAAGTGCGGAGCAAAAAGCTGCGCCTGCTCTCTGTGCCTTCCCCGTCAGAGAGGTCCAGGCAGCCAGGGGCTTGGTGGGCGCACTCTCCCCAGGTGTGGCGCGCCCACTCCCTTCCGCAGACCCAGTCTCAGTTTCCGCTGGCGCCAGTCGGGTGCGTGCGCCTTCTGCCCTCCGCGTCCCCAGCCCCAGTCCCCGCCCACGCCGGTCGGGTGCCTGCGCCCTGTGTCTCGCCGCGACCTTCCCCTCCCCCCCGCCTCCTGCCTCCAGCGGGGCTGGGCCGGTCTGCAGCCTGCAAGCTCTTCTCTGGACTTTCTTGGTCCCTTTGTTCTGCGAACGGCCGGCAGTGTGTTCGGGCTGGTTAATTTTCTCTCTCTCTTTTGCTCTCCCACACTTCAAGTTGGCAACTCAGAGAAGCTCCCTCTGATTGTCCTCAGGGCACTCAGGCCCGGACCCTACCCCAAGCAATGCCGCCTAAGACTCCCTTCCCAGGACGGATCTCCGTCCTTAGCTCTTTTGTCTCACTTTTTATCTTTTATATTTTGTCCTACCTCCTTCCGAAGACAATGGGCTGCTTTTCTGGGCGCCTGATGACCTCAGCTAGCGATCAGAAGTTGTTTTGTGAAGTTTACTCTGTGTTCAGTTATTCTTTTGATGAATTTGTAGGAGAGAAAGTGGTCTCCCCGTCCTACTCCTCCGCCATCTTGGCTCCTCCCCATGTGTGTTTTTTGTTATTTTTCCCTTGCTGATTTTAATACTTGTTCTTTGTGTTTCATCTTTCTTAATTTGATTAATATGTGTCTTGGGGTGTTTTGCCTTGGGTTTATCCTGTTTAGGACTCTCTGAGTTTTGGACTTGGGTGACTATTTCCTTCCCCATTTTAGGGAAGTTTTCAACTATTATCTCTTCAAGTATTTTCTCATGGCCTTTCTTTTTGTCTTCTTCTTCTGTGACTCCTATTTCAAATGTTGGGGCATTTAACATTGTCCCAGAGCTCTCTGAGGTTGTCCTCATTTCTTTTAATTATTTTTTCCTCTCTTCACAACATTTCAGTGGGTTTTGTCATACATTGATATGAATCAGCCATAGATTTACACTTATTCCCCATCCCGATCCCCCCTCCCACCTCCCTCTCCACCCGATTCCTCTGGGTCTTCCCAGTGCACCAGTCCTCTCTACTTCATTATTTCTATCATTCTATCTTCTGCCTCACTTATTCTGTCTTCTGCCTCTGTTATTCTACTCTTGGTTCCCTCCAAGAGTGCTTTTGATCTCATTTATTCAATTATTCATTATTGATTGACTGTTTTATTTTTTCTAGGTCCTTGTTAAACCTTTCTTGCATCTTCTCAATCCTTGTCTCCAGTCTATTTATCTGTAACTCCATTTGGTTTTCAGTATTTTGAATCATTTTTACTCTCATTATTCTGAAGTCTTTTTCTGGCAGACTCCTTATCTCCTCCTCTTTTGTTTGGTTTGGTGGGCATTTGTCATGTTCCTTTACCTGCTGAGTATTTCTCTGCCTTTCCAACTTTCTTAGTTTGCTGTGTTTGGGGTGGCCTTTCTGTGTTCTGGCAGTTTGTGGTTCCTCTTTATTGTGGAGGTTCCTCCCTGTAGGTGGGTTTGGACAAGTGGCTTGTCAAGGTTTCCTGGTTAGCGAAGCTTGTGTCGGTGTTCTGGTGGGTGGAGCTGGATTTCTTCTCTCTGGAGTGCAATGAATTGTCCAGTGGTGAGTTTTGAGATGTCTGTGGGTTTTCTGTGACTTTGGGCAGCCTGTATATTAAAGCTCAGGGCTATGTTCCTATGTTGCTGGGGAATTTGTGTGTTACATCTTGGTCTGCATCTTCTTGGCTCTTGGGTAATGCTTGATTTCAGTTTTAGTATGGAGGTTTTTGGATGGGCTGTGGTCGATTATTGTTCCCTGGAGTCAGGAGTTCTCTCATGTTTTCAGGTTTTGGGCTTAAGCCTCCTGCCTCTGGTTTTCAGTCATATTCTTACAGTAGCCTCAAGACTTCTCCATCCATACAGCACTGATGATAAAACATCTAGGTTAATGGAGAAAAAATTCTCCACAGTGAGGGACACCCAGAAAGGTTCACAGAGTTACATGGAGAAGAGAAGAGGGAGGAGGGCAATAATGGTGACCAGGAGGAGAAGAGAGGGAATCAGAAGGGGAGAGAGCAGGCTAGCCTGTAACCAATTCCCCATGTGCTGTCCAGAGTCTGGAACCCTTAAAGAGGTTTATGCAATTACATAGAGAAGAGAAGAGGGAGAAAGGAGACAAGAGGTGACAAGGAGGAAAAAAGGGGGAATCAAAATAATAGAGAGAGATCTAGGCAGTAATCAGTTCCCTAAGTGTTCTCCACAGCCCGGAATACACAACGAGATTTACTGAGTTGGGTAGAGAAGAGACGGCAGAGGGAGGAGATAGAGGTGACCTGGGGGAGAAAAAGGAGAATCAGAAGGGGAGAGAACAATCAAGCCAGCAATCACACTTCAAAGTAAAAATGGGTACTGAAGGTTGGATTCTTAAAGGTAGAAACTTGATAACAAATACCAAAAAGCAAAGATTAAAAATCTAGAGAAGAGGTTAGACTCTCAAAAACAGAATGTTAAAAAAACAAAACAAAATCATAAAAATTATTAAAAAATATGTATGAGGTTTGCTTTAAAAATAGGTGTTTTTTTTTTTTTGCAAGTTAAAGGAATAATAGAGGCTTTAAAACTAAAAAAGTTAAAATTAAAAAATGATAATAGTACAAATATATCTAAGAATTTCTCTGGTGCTGTTTAGGGCAGTGTGGGGTCAGTTGAGTTTCAGACAGCTCTGTGTTCCAGCTTGTACTTCCCAAGGTCTACAGGCCCCTTCCTATGTAGCCAGTGCTAACTACAGGGCTCTAATCTGTGGCAGCTGTCACTTCCAAAGTGGTTCCCTCTTCTTGGTTTCTTTTGGCTTCCTCTGTTTGCAGGTCTCTGCAGTATCTAACTTCGGCCGTGACACAGGGGGCAAAGGTGATAATTTATTTAGGCTTGCTTGTTCAGTCGTGCTGTGGGGAGGGAGGAGCACTGTAAACAAGTATCACTGGCATGTGTGGGGAGTGCTCGCAGGGTCTCAGCCACAGGGGGTTTGCCCTCGCTCATGGCGTGTGTGCTGTCCCAGTCTACACTGCTCAGGCTCCAGGAAGCCCTGCAGGGGAACGGTCTATAGCGGGCCGTGGGTTGCGTGCACTTCCTGGGTCTAAGCCACTCAGGTTCAAGTTCTCGGGTCCTCCACAAAGGCACAGACTTGGTTGGGCCTGCGTTTTGTGCCCTTCCCAGGTCCGAGCAGCTCAGGTGGGTGGGTGCCTGGCAAGCACACTCTCGCCAGGAGGGTGGTGTGTCTTAGAGCCTTCCCCGTCCCAGCTGCTCGGTTTCCTGGGTGCGAATCAGGTGTGCGCTGCCTTAGATGTGACGTGTGTCTCTTCTGGGGAGCTGATCTCTGGCTGCGACCCTCCTGACAGATGTCAGCCGTCCAGGATCCCAGCAAGCTTTGGTTAGCAACTGGGAGCCTGCTCGCAGTTTGGTAGACGATGCCCCTTCCAGCTCAGCCTGCTCCCTGCCTTGGGTCAGAGGTGGGGAACGGGCCAGTCTGCTGCTGGCTAGCTCTCCTCGGGTATTTGCTCAGTCCTTTGTTCTGTGGGCCCACCAGTGCCTTAGGTTAGGGCTTTTTGTGGGATAGTTCTCTCTCTCTCTTTTCCTCTCTCTCTCTGGCTATCCCACAGTTTGGGTTGCTGTCTCACATTAGCTCCCTCACATTGCCCTCAGGGCATCAGGCCCAGTCCTTACCCTAAGCAATGCAGCCCCTGCTTGCTGGTGGCAAATGCGAGCATCTGGGCTACTTCTCTGTTGGGAGTTGCCATTAGGCACTACTCTGTGGGTTTTATTACTTTGTTTATTTTTCCTCCTGGTTATGTTACCCTCTGAGATTCCAAAACTCCACAGATGTGCCAGTGAGAGGGTTTCCTGGTGTTTGGAAACTTCTCCTCTTTTAAGACTCCCTTCCTGGGACGGCTCTCCATCCCTAACTCTTTTTTCTTTCTTGTTATCTTTTCTCTTCTGTCCTACCCCCTTTTGAAGACAATGGGCTGCCTTTCTGGGTGGCTGATGTCCTTTGCCAGCATTCAGAACTTGTTTGGTGGAATTTGCTCAGCTTTCAGATATTCTTTTGATGAATTTCTGGGGGGAGAAAGTGGTCCCTGTCTCCTATTTGTCTGCCATCTAAGACCACCCCTGACAATTATATTATTTCCTTGTTTCAATACCTGAGTCATATTACATCATGAACCTGTGTCCCATTTCTTGATCCATTGATGTCTATGTCCCTGTGTATTCTCTTCACTTTCATCTCTTGGCAATGGGAATGCTCTGCAGTGCATGCTCTGGGTAGTGCGCTCTTAAAAATCTGTATATTTCTTAGATGTCCTTGGAATGGAAAGACCATGTCCTAATTTCTGCCTTTTTTTCTATAAAGGCACTTGAGCTTTGATTCTTATAGTGGCTCCTCCCACTGATATCCCCACACTACTATAAATTGATGGGCTTGACTAATGTCAGCCTAACATTTCTAGTCTGGAGTGTTGTCTGAGGTGGCCTTTTCCAGTGCTAGGAATTGATGGCTTGTGGCCATTTAGGTTTTGTATCTCTGATAAGAAATCCTATGGAGAACTTTTCATTGGGTTTTTGCTTTTGGAAAGCATTTTGAGTTGTATTTACCTGTTGATGTTTTCTTCCTGAAAGTTTCCTGTTTTTTTTTTTTCTTTGTTTTTATTTATTTATTTATTTATTTACTTTTGGCTGTGTGACTGCTGACATGTTCAAGGGTATGTGTCATGTCAAGTCCAGTGGCCTTGTGAATATCAGATGTCTATCATTGATGATTTTCAGGTTGCAGTTACAGAGAAAAGCCTTCACATTACAAGGTTTCTTTATTCCCTCCTCTTTTAGGTTGGCCTCCACCACCTTGGTGTTTTTGTCAAACCTCTGTTGTATATTAGAGTAGAATAGGCCAGAGAATGCCACCAGACCTGGTGTCTCCTCATTCTTGGATTTTATTGTAAAGTTTTTATTCTACTTAATTTTATTGACAAGGATACTTTTGTTTTACGTGTACAGATTCTTGTTCCATGGCACTAAGAGTATCGGATGTATCCAGCTGTGCTTGTTTTCAACTACATGTGAATAGAAAGTGTTTTGACTGCCCCTATTGTTGAAGTAGGTTTACATGGATTCAGTATTTTATATGTATCTTTGGGAAGAAATTAACTCCAAGCTCTAGATATATCCCTTCCATCCACCAGGGTCCTCTTCTTCCCATGTTTCTTGCCAGGTTGGATATCCATTTAACCTTTGTGGGGGTGCTCACTGCTGTGGATTTTTGTATCCCACCTCTCCGTTACATCCCATGTTACATGAATCGACCCTCCTTCACTCAGTGTGATGATCTCTGAATTCAAGATATTATTTATCCAAAGTGAAATGGACACCCAGTCCTGGGAACACACTGATGCTTAGCAAAGGGGATGGGCCAGAGGAAGGCTTAAATTGGAAGGCTGAAACTCATGGATTCCCACAAATACCTGTCAAATATATAATCCATAGGGACTGACTTAGCAAGAGTGATGTACTACACACTTTCTGAGAGCAGGTTGAAGGAAATACCCACTGCTGAATGCCTGTGTACTGGTGTAAGGGAGCAAGAATCAGTACAGCTCTCACAAAGGCAACTCTGTATATCATCTGGGTCAAACAAGAAATATGAACTACAGTAAAACTGAGGGTGGAGACACAAGCTTTCAGGGGCTTTCTCTAACTCATTCTACTTTCATTTATAAGCAGAAATGGTGCATACCTCTAAAGAGGCAATGACTATAGTAATAAGATGAGATCTGAAAGGAATGCTGCCACGTTGTTGCCACATTCGGGAACAGCAACCTTAAACCTTGGGCTGATGGACACAAGGCAGCCAGGCTACAAATGACACCTACCCTCACAAAATGGTCAAGGGTCACACACTCAAATAAAAAGAACAATCCACACTATCAGGAAGTGAACATCAACAGATAACTGCAATTCAATAAAGAAAGATGCCTCTGGAAATGGTCCTCATTGGCTTTATTGTCAGTGATATGGAAACAAACTACAATGGGATATCACTACTGAGAAATCAGAAAGGCCACTGTTATAATATCTGCTGCTTCTGCTAAATCCATACCATTTCAGTCCTTTATTGAGCCCATCTTTGCATGAAATGTTCCCTTGGTATCTCTAATTTTCTTGAAGAGCTCTCTAGTCTTTCTCATTATATTGTTTTCCTCTATTTCTATGCACTGATCACTGAGGAAGGCTTTCTTATCTCTCTTTCCTATTCTTTGGAACTCTGCATTCAAATGGATCTTTCCCTTTCTCCTTTGCTTTTCACTTCCCTTCTTTTCACAGCTATTTATCAGGCCTCTGCAGACAACCATTTTGCCTTTTTACATTTCTTTTTCTTGGGGATGATCTTGATCCCTGCCTCCTGTATAATGTCATAAACCTCTGTCCATAATTCTTCAGGCCCTCTGTCCATCAGATCTAATCCGTTGAACCTGTTTCTCACTTCTACCTTATAATCTAAACGTATTTGATTTAGGCCATACCTGGTCTAGTGGTTTTCCCTACTTTCTTCAATTTAAGTCTGAATTTGGCAATAAGGAGTTCATGATCTGAGCCACAGTCATCTTCTGGTCTTCTTTTTGCTGACTGTTTAGAGCTTCTTCATCTTTGCCTGCAAAGAATATAATCAATCCAAAAGTCTACAAGCAATAAATGCTGGAGAGGGTGTGGAGAAAAGGGAACCCTCTTACACTGTTGGTGGGAATGCAAACTAGTACAGCCGCTATGGAGAACAGTGTGGAGATTTCTTAAAAAACTGGAAATAGAACTGCCATATGACCCAGCAATCCCACTTCTGGGCATACACACTGAGGAAACCAGATCTGAAAGAGACACGTGCACCCCAATGTTCATCGCAGCACTGTTTATAATAGCCAGGACATGGAAGCAACCTAGATGCCCATCAGCAGATGAATGGATAAGGAAGCTGTGGTACATATACACCATGGAATATTACTCAGCCGTTAAAAAGAATTCATTTGAATCAGTTCTAATGAGATGGATGAAACTGGAGCCCATTATACAGAGTGAAGTAAGCCAGAAAGATAAAGAACATTACAGCATACTGACACATATATATGGAATTTAGAAAGATGGTAACGACAACCCTATATGCAAAACAGAAAAAGAGACACAGAAATACAGAACAGACTTTTGAACTCTGTGGGAGAATGTGAGGGTGGGATGTTTCAAAAGAACAGCATGTATACTATCTATGGTGAAACAGATCACCAGCCCAGGTGGGATGCATGAGACAAGTGCTCGAACCTGGTGCACTGGGAAGACCCAGAGGAATCGGATGGAGAGGGAGTGGGGAGGGGGGATCAGGATGGGGAATACGTGTAAATCTATTGCTGATTCATGTCAATGTATGACAAAACCCACTGAAAAAATAAATTAATTAATTTTAAAAAAAAGAATATAATCAATCTGATTTCAGTATTGACTATCTGGTGATGTCCATGTGCAGCGTCTTCTCTTGTGTTGTTGGAAAAGAGTGTTTGCTATAACCGGTGCATTCTCTTGGCAGAACTGTGTTAACCTTTGCCCTCCTTCATTGTGTACATCAAGGTCAAATTTGCCTGTTACTCCAGGTATTTCTTGACTCCCTACTTTTGCATTCCAGTCCCCTGTAATGAAACACCCATCGTTTTGGGTGTTAGTTTTAGAAGGTCTGGTAGGTCTTCATAAAACCATTCAGCTTAACTTCTTCAGCATTACTGGCTGGGGCATAGACTTGGATTACTGTGATATTAAATGGTTTATCATGGAAATGAATGGATATCATTCTGTCATTTTTGAGATTGCATCCAAGTACTGCATTTCAGACTCTTTTGTAACTATGATAGCTTCTCCATTTCTTCTAAGGGATTCTTGACCACAGTAGTAGATATAATGGTCATCTTGAGTTAAATTCACCCGTTCCAGTCCATTTTAGTTTGTGGATTCCTAAAATATCAATGTTCACTCTTGCCATCTCCTATTTGACCACTTTCAGTTTGCCTTAATTATGGACCTAACATTCTAGGTTCCTAAGCATTATTGCTCTTTACAGCATCAGACTTTACTTCCATTACCAGTCACATCCACAGCTGGGTGTTGTTTTCTACTTTGGCTCCATTTCTTCATTTTTCTGGACTTATTTCTCCACTGATCTCCAGTAGCGTGTTAGGCCCCTACTGACCTCAGGTCAGAGACCCATCTCTGCCTTTTCATACTGTTCATGGGGTTCCCAAGGCAAGAATACTGATGTGACTTGCCATCCCCTTCTCCAGTGGACCGCATTTTATCAGAACTCTCCACCATGGCCAGTCTGTCTTGGAAGGGCCTGAACAGCATGGCTCATAGTTTCACTGAGTTAGACAAGGCTGTGGTCCATGTCATCAGATTGGTTAGTCTTCTGTGATTTTGGTTTTTAATTTGCCCTCTGATAGAGAATGGTAAGAGACTTATGGAGGCTTCCTGATAGGAGAGACTGAATGAGGGGAAAACTGGGTCTTGTTCTGATGGGTGGGGCCATGCTCAGTAATCTTTCATCCAATTTTCTGTTGATGGAGGGAAATCCCTGGTGGCTCAGACATTAAGGAGTCTGCCTGTAATGTGGGAGACCCTGGTTCAATCCCTGGGTTGGGGAGATCCTCTGGTGAAGGAAATGTCAACATATTCCAGTATTGTTACCTGGAAAATCCAATGGATGGAGGACCCTGGCAGGCTACAGTCAGTGGGGTCGCAAAGAATCAGACAGGACTGAGTGACTTCAGTTCTTCTGTTGATGGGTGGGGCTGTGTTCCCTCCCTGTCATTTGACTTGAGGCCAAACTATGGTGGAGGTAATGAAGATAATGGCGACCTCATTCAAAGGTCCCATGCACCCAGTGGTACACTCAGCGCCCCCACCCTGCAGCAGGCCACTGCCAACCCACACCTCTGCCAGAGACTCCTGGACACTTGCGGTCAAGTCTGAGTCAGTCTCTTGTGGGGTCACTGCTCTTTTCTCCTGGGTCCTGGTGTGCACAAGTTTCTGTTTGTGCCCTCCAAGAGTCTGTTTCCCAGTCCTGTGTAAGTTCTGGCAGCTCTATGGTGGGGTTAATGGTGACCTCCTCCAAGAGGGCTTATGCCAGAGCCCCGGCCCCCACAGCAGTCCCCTGCTCACCCATTCCTTCACAAGAGACACTCAAACACAGTTCTGTCTCAGTCTCTGTGGGCTCGTTGGGTCCCTGTGCACAATATTTGTTTCAGCACTCCGAGTGTCTCTGGTGGGTATGGAGTTTGATTCTAAATGCAATTTGCCCATCCTACCATCTTTCTAGGGCTTTTCTGCTTTTGGACATGGGATATTCAGGAATATTCTGGACCGATTTTCTTTAGGATTGACTTGTTTGATCTCCTTGCAGTCCAAGGGACTCTCCAGAGTATATATACTTATGAATAAATATTTATTGTGCTTAGGCTTCACTCATGTGGAGAAATAGAATACTTATGAATGTAATTTATAAAATCCAGATGTAATCTCTCACATGTATATGTGTGTATGAATCAATCTTTACTGTGCTTTTCCTGCCCTCTCATGGAGAAATAAAAGAATGTTTATTAATGTAATTTATAAAATCCAAATACATTCTTTACAGGTTGAAAAAGATACCATGTAACTTTATTAAAAATTAATACATTTTCATAAGAGAAACATAAAATTGACAAATACAAAGAAAGAAAAAAATCACCCGTGATCTCACTTTACCTTTGACTCAGAATTCTGTGTTACTGGAACAGGGAGATAAAAAGTTGAGGGTGTGTTAGTTCTTTTACTATAAAACAATCTTTTCTGCTGTTAGAATGCTAACATAGAACTTGGTTTTGATACTTGATTCTTGCTTTGTTTACTTACCATTAAGCCTGTACTTTAAAAAATAGCTAGTAATTTGACCCCCTATTTAGAGACTGTTTGCTTCAGGTTTTTTTTCCTGCTTTTGGTAAGATTAAAAGAATGTTGCATGTCTTGTTTATGGTAAACATTGCTGTAATGAACATTGGGGGTGCGTGTATCTTTCAGAATTAAGGTTTTCTCCAGAAATATGCCTAGGAGTAGGATTGTTGGGTCATATGGTAATTCCATTTTAAGTTCTTTAAGGAGCTGCCATACTGTTCAGCATAGTGGGTGTACCAATTTACATGCCCATCCACAGTGCAAGGGGGTTTTCTTTTCTCCAGAACCTCTGCAGGAATTATTGTTTCAGTTAAACATATATATGCATTGTGTGTGTATATTCTTATACGTGGGGCATGTGTGAGGTTATACTGTGGGGCATGTGGGATTAGTTCTCTGACCAGGGATGAACCTACAGTAGAAGTGTGGAGTCTTAACCACTGGACTGCCAGGGAAATCCCATATATATTCTTTTCCATTGTGATTTATCATCTGGTACTGAATATAGTTTTCTATGCTCTACATTAGGAACTTTTCTATCCATTCCATATACTCTAGTTTATATCTCTTAACCCCAGTCTCTTACTCCATCCCTCCCCCAATTTTTTCTGCCTTGGAAGCCATAAGTCTGTTCTCTATGTCCATGAGTGTGTTTCTGTTTCATACATGTGTTCATTTGTGGCATATCTTAGATTCCACATTTAAGTGATACTGTTTGTTATTTGTCTTTGTGTGCCTCACTTCAGTTAGTATGATCATCTCTCAGTCCATACATACTGACTCAAATGGCCTTATTGTTGTAGCTGTACAGATTTCGACATCCTTTTAACCGTACATAGAGTTATTCATCTGTGGTTATTTTCACGTATATATTATTAAAACCTGTTTAGAATACCATTCTTGATATAATATGTTCCTTTTGGGGCTGTATTAGGATTTTATATGTATATGTCAATCAGTTCAGTTCAGTCACTCAGTCATGTATGACTCTTTGCAACCCCATGGACTGTAGCACACAAGACTTCCCGATCCATCACCTACTTCTGGAGCCTGCTCAAACTCAGGTCCATCAAGTGGATGATGCCATCCAACCATTCCATCCTCTGTCATCCCCTTTTCCTTCTGCCTTCAATCTTTCCCAGCATCAGGGACTTTTTTAATGAGTCAGTTCTTTGCATCTGGTGGCCAAAGTATTGGAGTTTCAGCTTCAGCATCCAGTGACTATTCAGGACTGATTTCCTTTAAGATTGACTGGTTTGAGCTCCTCACAGTCCAAGGCACTCTGAAAGAGTATATGTGGGTATGAATAAATATTTATTTGATGCTTATGCTGCACTCTTGTGGAGAAATAGAAGAATGTTTATGAATGTAATTTATGAAATCTAGATGGATTCTTTCACATGTATATGTGGGTATGAATATATACTGTGCTTGTGCTACCCTCTCATGGAGAAATAGAAACATGCTTATGAATGTAATTTATAAAATCCATATGTATTCTTTACATGTTGAAAAAATACAGTGTAACTTTATTAAGGATTAATACGTGCTAATAACAGAAAACATACAGTTGCCATAAGAGTACAAAGAAAGAAAAAAGTCATGCATGATCTGATTTTACTATTGGCTCTGAATTCTGAGTTTCTTGGACAGGAAGATAAAACAAAAAAGATGAGGGTGTGCTAGTTCTTTTAGTATAATACCACCTCTTCTGCAGTGTTACTGCTAACATAGAACTTGGTTTTCATAATTGATTCTTGCTTTGTTTACTTGTCTTTCAGTTCAGTTCAGTTGCTCTATTGTTTCCGACTCTTTGAAACCCCATGGACTGCAGCATGCCAGGCCTCCCTGTCCATCACCAACTCCTGGAGCTTATTCAAACTCATGTTCCTTGATCCAGTGATGCCATTCAACCTCTGTCGTCCCATTCTCCTCCTACCTTCAATCTTTCCCAGCATCAGGGTCTTTTTCAAGGAATCAGTTCTTTGCATCAGGTGGCCAAAATATTGTAGTTTCTGCTTCAGCGTCAGTCCTTCCAATGAATATTCAGGACTGATTTTCTTTAAGATGGACTGACTGCAAGTCCAAGGGACTCTCAGCAGTCTTCTCCAACACCACAGTTCAGAAGTATCAATTCTTCAGCACTCAGTTTTCTTTGTAGTACAACTCTCACATCCATATGTTACTACTGGAAAAGCATAGCTTTGATAGACAGACGTTTTTTGGCCTCTACTTTTTTCAAATACCTAGTAACTTGACCCCCTATTTAGAGACTGTTTGCGTCAAGGTTTTTTTTTTTTTTTTTTTTTTTTTTTTTTTTTTTTTGCTTTGATTAAAAAATATTGCATGTATTGGCTAGGTAAATAGTGCTGCAGTGTACATTGGGGTGCATGTATCTTTTGGAATTAGAGTTTGCTCCAGGAATACACCCAGGTGTCAGATTGCTGGGTCATATGATAATTCTGTTTTTACATTTTTAAGGAGCTGCCATACTGTTCACCATAATGACTGTACCAATTTATACTTCCACTTACAGTGTGAGACATTTCCCATTTCTTTAAATCCTCTCCAGAAATTACTGTTTGTAGAATTTGTGATGGTGGCTATTTGGACTGGTATGAAGTGAAACCTCATTGTTATTTTGATTTGCATTTCTCTGATATTGAGCTTTTTTTCATCTGTGTTTTGGTCATCTGTGGTGTGTTCTTTGGAGAAAGGTCTATTTAAATCTGCCCTTTTTAAATTGATTTCTTTGTTTTATACAGAGGTACATGATCTGTTTGTATATTTTGGAGAATAATAACCTTGATAACTAATGAGAACCATCTGTGTAGCAAAGGGAACTGTCCTCATTGCTCTGTGGTCACCTAAATTGGAAGGAAATTCAAAAAAGAGGTGATATGTATGTCTATACAAACACATGTACAGCTGATTTACTTTGCTGTACAGCAGAAAGTAACATAACATTGTAAAACAACTACACATGTACATAATATAGGCTCCATTTATTGGAAGTTCTAGATGAGGCAAAACTAATCTAGGCCAGAACTGAGAACAAGGGTTGCATGTGGGAAGGGCTGTGTGGGGAAGAGGCCCAGAGAGATTTTCTAGGATGATGGGGAAGAAAATATTGCAGTGAGCGTCATATATATAATCTTGGTGAAATTTTATAAATGTTTCTACAATATAAATTCCAAACAGGGTCTTGCTGAGTGGCTCCATGCAATTATAATTTTATAAAATATTGTCAAATTGTTCTTCAGAAAGTTGCATCAGTTTATGCTTTCAAAGCAAGCATTTTTCAATCCTTCATCCTCAATTTGGAGGAAAAATTTGGTATTTTTCAACTTTCTCACTGAACTTTTGGCAATTTGCATCATAAGAAATCATCTTCTTTTATTGATTTGGCTTGCATTTCTTTGATTATCAGTGAGATTTTACATTGTCCCCCCCACTTTTTTTTCTCATAATCTGTGTTTCTTTTCCTTTTTCTGGGTAATTTGTATTTTGTTGTTCTCTATACTTACTTCATCTTTGTCTTCTATTGGGCTTTTCCTTTCCTTTTCTTTTTTTTTTTCCCTTTTCTTTTCTTATTTTAATTTTTGATTCTGAACTCTTGTGTAAATTAAATAAATGAACACTTTGTCAGGTATCTTCCAAATATGTCTCAGTTGCCATTTTATCATTCCTATCTCTTATTTTTGCCATGCAGGAATTTTACATTACTGCATAGAAAATTTTGGAAATTTCCCTTTTTTGGCTTCTGAACAAAAATCACTTAAAATAAGAAGTTTAAATAACTGATAAAATCTCTAGTAAGCTAGAGAGTGTGGTTAAAAGGATTGAGGGTGGCACTTCTCTCTGAGTTCACTGGTATGCTTTTCCACATGTACTTTTCAATAAGCTTTTAAATTTATCTATGTATATATAAAGAAGTGGGAGGGGGTAGTGCCATGATGGATAAAGATGAAGCCAGGAGGGGTGGGGCTGAACCTGGGACTCCAAACAGATGAGTCAGCCATAGGCTTGGTCAACCCTGTGAAGCCAATGGGGACACATCTCTAAGGCTCTGACTGGAGGACTCTGAGAGCCCCAGCAGGTGCTCAAAGCCAGGGTCATGAGGAGTGGAGCACAAGCAGGGCGACGATGCTGACCAGTAGGCCTGTCTCCCTTGGGCCACAGGGAAAGTGATGCTACTTTTATTATGGAAAATGTAGTCTGTGGACATTGTGAAAAGAACTTGGTCAGTGCACAGAGTGTGAAAAAGTAAGCCAAAACCGTGATTACTTTCACCACATTTCATATTCTAGCCTATTTCTTCCTCATCATTTTTCAGCTTGCATGTTTAAAGTTAGAATTACAATTCATGTGTGTTTTATTTTTCATTGTTCTTTTCTCTGTACTTTCTCTATCATTATATTATAAGAATTTCCAAACATACAACATTGAAATTTTTTTCTACCTAATATACAAAGACTTCTCACCTAGATGGGAAGTCCCACCTAGATTCTACTGTAACCATCTTAAAATACTTCCTTTGTCATGTATCTGTTTATTTTGCCATCCCTCTATTCATGCATCAATCCATCTTTTTCCTTGGTTCATTTTACGATAAATTACAGAAAACTGTATGCATCTCCATAAATATTTCAGCAAATCTGCCATTAAGTACTGACCCATGTTTGTCTACAGTAGTCTTCTTTGAAATATAAACTTTACATACCATGAAATATGCCAATCTTTTTTCCCAGTCATGTTATATTTTAGTTGAAGTATAGTTAACTTACAATGTTGTGTTAATTTCTGCTTTATAGCAAAGTGATTCAGTTATACACATTTATGTGTAATATACAATGTGTGTGAGATATATATATATACATATGTACATATATATATATATATATATATATATATATATATATATATATATATACACACATATTTATATACACATACATTGATTTATTTAATCTTTTTGGGTTTTTTCTTTCTTTCTTTTTTTTTTTTTTGGCTAAACTGCCTGGCATGTGGGATTAGTTTCCTGACTAGGAATTGATCCTTTATCCCCTGCAGTGGAAGTGTGGAATCTTAAGCACTACACCAGCAGGGAAGTCCCATATATATTATTTTCCCTTATGATTTATCATAAAATAGTGAATAGAGTTCTCTGTGCTCTACCATAGAAACTAGTCTATCCATTCCATATACTCTAGTTTATATTGCTTAACCCCAATCTCTTTCTCCAACCCTCCCCCAATTCTCTCTTCCTTTGAATCCAAAAGTCTGTTCTCTATGTCCATGAGTGTGTTTCTGTTTCATACATATGTTCATTTGTGTCATATCTTATTCCACATTTCAGTGATATCATTTGGTGTTTGTGTTTTGCTGTCTGACTCATTTCACTTAGTGTGATCATCTCTCAGTCAATGTATATTGCCACAAATGACCTTATAATTGTAGCTGTATAAGTTCTTGTGTCCTTTAACCATACATGGAGGTATTCATCTGTGGTTATTTTCATGAATATATTATGAAAACATCTGTAGTACACCATTGTTGGGATAAAAGAAAGAAAGTGAAGTCACTCAATCACATCCGACTCTTTGTGAACCCACAGACTATAGCTCCCCAGACTCCTCTGTCCATGAGATTTTCCAGGCAAGAATACTGGAGTAGTTTGCCATTCCCTTCTCCAGGGATGTTCCAAACCTAGGGATTGAAACGGATCTCCCACATTGCAGGCAGACACTTTACTGTCTGAGCCACCAGGGAAGCCACTGTTGGAATAGTAAGTCAATTTTGAATCTATATTAGAATTTTATTTTTTAATATAAATTTCTTTTAATTGGAGGGTAATTACTTTACAGCATTGTAGTGGCTTTGCCGTACATTAACATGAATCCACCATGGGTGTACATGTGTTCCCCATCCTGAACCCCTTCCCACCATCCCATCTCTCTGGGTCCTCCCAGTGCACCAGCCCCGAGTACCCTGTCTCATCCATCCAACCTGGACTGGTGATTCGTTTAATATATGATAATATACATGTTTCAGTGGCATTCTCCCACATCATCCCACCCTCGCTCTCTCCCACAGAATCAAAAAGACTGACCTATACCTCTATGTTTCTTTTGCTGTCTTGTTTATAGGGACATTGTTACCATATTTCTAAATTCCATATATATGTGTTAGTATACTGCATTGGTGTTTTTCTCTCTGACTTACTTCACTCTGTATAATAGGCTCCAGTTTCATGCATCTCATTAGAACTGATTCAAATGTATTCTTTTTAATGGCTGGGTAATATTCCATTGTGTATAAGTACCACAGCTTTCTTATTCATTCATGTGCCGATAGACAGCTAGGTTGCTTCCATGTCCTGACTATTATAAACAGTGCTGCAATGAACTTTGGGGTACACATGTCTGTTTCAGTTCTGGTTTCCATGGTGTGTATGCCCAGCAGTGGGATTGCTGGGTCATATGGCAGTTCTATTTCCAGTTTTTTTAAGGAATCCACACACCATTCTCCATGGTGTCTGTACTAGTTTGCATTCCCACCAACAGTGTAAGAGGGTTTCCTTTTCTCCACACCCTCTTCAGCATGTATCATTTGTAGATATTTGGATAGCAGCCATTCTGACCGGTGTGAAATGGTACCTCATTGTGGTTTTGATTTGCATTTCTCTGATAATGGTGATGTTGAGCATCTTTTCATGTGTTTGTTAGCCATTAGTATGTCTTTTTTGGAGAAATGTCTGTTTAGTTCTTTGGCCCACTTTTTGATTGGGTTGTTTATTTTTCTGGAATTGAGCTACAGGGGTTGCTGGTATATTTTTGAGATTAATTCTTAGTTAGTTGCTTCATTTGCTCTTATTTTCTCCCATTCTGAATGCTGTCTTTTCACCTTGCTTATACTTTCCTTTGTTGTGCAAAAGATTTTAATTTTAATTAGGTCCTATTTGTTTATTTTTGCTTTTATTTCCAGTATTCTGGGAGGTGAGTCGTTGAGGATCCTGCTGTGATTTATGTCACAGAGTGTTTTACCTGTTTTCCACTAGGAGTTTTATAGTTTCTGGTCTTACATTTAGATCTTTAATCCATTTTGAGTTTATTTTTGTGTATGGCATTAGAAGCACAAGCTGGAATCAAGATTGCTGGGAGAAACATCAATCACCTCAGATATGCAGATGACACCACTTCTAGGGCAGAAAGTGAAGAGGAACTAAAAAGCCTCTTGATGAAAGTGAAGGAAGAGAGTGAAAAAGTTGGCTTAAAGCTCAACATTCAGAAAACTAAGATCATGGCATCTGGTCCCATCACTTCATGGAAAATAGATGGGGAAACAGTGGAACATTGTCAGACTTTATTTTCTGGGGCTCCAAAATCATTGCAGATGGTGATTGCAGCCATGAAATTAAAAGACGCTTACACCTTGGAAGGAAAGTTATGACCAACCTAGAAAGCATACTTAAAAGCAGAGACATTACTTTGCCAACAAAGGTCTGTCTAGTCAAGGCTATTGTGTTTCCAGTGGCCATGTATGGGTGTGAGAGCTGGACTATAAAGAAAGCCGTCTTTTCACCTTGCTTATACTTTCTTTTGTTGTGCAAAAGATTTTTGTTTTAATTAGGCCCCATTTGTTTATTTTTGCTTTTATTTCTGATACTCTGGGAGGTGGGTCATAGAGGATCCTGCTGTGATTTATGTCGGAGACTGTTTTGCCTATGTTTTCCTCTAGGAGTTTTATAGTTTTTGGTCTTACATTTACATCTTTAATCCATTTTGAGCTTATTTTTGTGTATGGTATCAGAAAGTGTTCTAGTTTCATTCTTTTACCAGTGGTTGATCAGTTTTCCCAGCACCACTTGTTAAAGAGGTTGTCTTTTCTCCATTGTATATTCTTGCCTCCTTTGTCATAGATAAGGTGTCCATAGGTTCGTGGATTTGTCTCTGGGCTTTCTGTTCTGTTCCATTGATCTATATTTGTCGTTGTGCCAGTACCATGGTGTCTTGATGACTGTGGCTTTGTAGTATAGCCTGAAGTCAGGCAGGTTGATTCCTCCAGTTCCTTTCTTCTTTCTCAAGATTTCTTTGGCTGTTTGAGGTTTTTTGTATTTCCATCAAATTGTGAAATTATTTGTTCTAGTTCTCTGAAAAATAACATTGGTAGCTTTTAGGGATTGCATTGAATCTATAGATTACTTTGTGTTGTATACTCATTTTCACTCTATTGATTCTTCCAATCTGTTAACATGGTATATTTCTCCATCTATTTGTGTCCTCTTTGATTTCTTTCAGAGTGTTTTATAGTTTTCTTTTTATAGGAATTTGTTTCTGTAGGGAGATATATTCCTAAGTATTTTATTCTTTTCATTGCAATGGTGAATGTAATTGTTTCCTTGATCTCTCTTTCTGTTTTCTCAGTGTATAAGAGTGCAAGGGATTTTGGTGTGTTGATTTTATACCCTGCAACTTTACTCTATTCATTGATTAGCTCTAGTAATTTTCTGGTGGAGTCTTAGAGTTTTCTATGTAGAGGATCTTGTCATCTGCAAATAGTGAGAGGTTTTTTTTTTTTTTTTTTTTTTTTTATTAGTTGGAGGCTAATACTTCACAACATTTCAGTGGGTTTTGTCATACATTGATATGAATCAGCCATAGATTTACACGTATTCCCCATCCCGATCCCCCCTCCCACCTCCCTCTCCACCCGATTCCTCTGGGTCTTCCCAGTGCACCAGGCCCGAGCACTTGTCTCATGCATCCCACCTGGGCTGGTGATCTGTTTCACCATAGATAGTATACATGCTGTTCTTTTGAAACATCCCACCCTCACCTTCTCCCACAGAGTTCAAAAGTCTGTTCTGTATTTCTGTGTCTCTTTTTCTGTTTTGCATATAGGGTTATCGTTACCATCTTTCTAAATTCCATATATATGTGTTAGTATGCTGTAATGTTCTTTATCTTTCTGGGCTGACTTCACTTCTGTATAAGGGGCTCCCAGTTTCATCCTCTCATAGACATGGTTCAAATGAATTCTTTTTAACGGCTGAGTAATATGCCATGGTGTTATATGTACCAACAGCATTCCTTATCCATTATCTGCTGATGGGGCATCTAGGTTGCTTCCATTGTCCTGGCTCATATAAACAGTTAAAGATCTAAATGTAAGACCAGAAACTATAAAACTCCTAGAGGAGAACATAGGCAAAACACTCTCCGACATAAATCACAGCAAGATCCTCTATGACCCACCTCCCAGAATATTGGAAATAAAAGCAAAAATAAACAAATGGGACCTAATGAAACTTAAAAGCTTTTGCACAACAAAGGAAACTATAAGTAAGGTGAAAAGACAGCCCTCAGATTGGGAGAAAATAATAGCAAATGAAGCAACAGACAAAGGATTAATCTCAAAAATATACAAGCAACTCCTGCAGCTCAATTCCAGAAAAATAAATGACCCAATCAAAAAATGGGCCAAAGAACTAAACAGACATTTCTCCAAAGAAGACATACAGATGGCTAACAAACACATGAAAAGATGCTCAACATCACTCATTATTAGAGAAATGCAAATCAAAACCACAATGAGGTACCATTACACGCCAGTCAGGATGGCTGCTATCCCAAAGTCTACAAGCAATAAATGCTGGAGAGGGTGTGGAGAAAAGGGAACCCTCTTACACTGTTGGTGGGAATGCAAACTAGTACAGCCGCTATGGAAAACAGTGTGGAGATTTCTTAAAAAACTGGAAATAGAACTGCCATATGACCCAGCAATCCCACTTCTGGGCATACACACTGAGGAAACCAGATCTGAAAGAGACACATAGTGAGAGTTTTACATCTTTTCCAACCCGGTTTCCTTTTCTTTTTCTGTTCTGATTGCTGTGGCCAAAACTTCCAAAACTGTGTTGAATAGTAGTGGTGAGAGTGGACACCCTTGACTTGTTCCTGATGTTAGGGGAAATGCTTTCCATTTTTCACCATTGAGGATAAGTTTTGCTGCGGGTTTGTCATATACAGCTTTTATTATGTTGAGGTATGGTCCTTCTATTCCTGCTTTCTGGAGTTGTTTTTTTTTTTTTTTAATCATAAATTGATATTGAATTTTGTAAAAGGCTTTCTCTGCATCTATTGAGATAATCATATGGTTTTTATCTTTCTATTTGTTAATATGGTGTATTACATTGATTGATTTGCAAGTACTAAAGAATCCTTGCATCCCTGGAATAAAGCCCTCTTGGTCCTCATGTGTGATCTTTTTAATATGTTGTTAGATTCTGTTTGCTAGAATTTTGTTAAGGATTTTTGCATCTATGTTCATCAGTGATATTGGCCTGCTGTTTTCTGTTATTGTGGCATTTTTGTCTGGTTTTGTTATTAGGGTGATGGTGACCTCATGGAATGAGTTTGGAAATTTAAGTTCCTTTGCAATTTTCTGGAAGAGTTTCAATAGGTGTTAGGTGTTCTCTAAATTTTTGGTAGAATTCAGCTGTGAATCCGTCTGGCCCTGGGATTTTGTTTGCTGGAAAATTTCTGATTACAGTTTCAATTTACATACTTGTGATAGGTCTGTTATGATTTCCTATTTCTTCCTGATTCAGTTTTGAAAAGTTATACTTTTCTAAGATTTTGTCCATTTCCTCCAAGTTGTCAATTTTATTGGCATATAGTTCCTGATACTAGTCTCTTATGCTCCTTTTGTATTTCTGTGTTGTCTGTTGTGATCTTTCCATTTTCATTTCTAATTTTGTTGATTTGCTTCTTCTCCCTTTGTTTCTTGATGAGCCTGGCTAATGGTTTTCAATTTTATTTATCTTCTCAAAGAACCAGCTTTTGTCTTTGTTGATTTTTGCAATGGTCTCTTTTGTTTCTTTCACATTTATTTCTGCCCTAATTTTTAAGATTTCTTTCCTTCTACTAGCCCTGGGGTTCTTCATTTCTTCCTTCTCTAGTTGCTTTAGGTGTAGAATTAGATTATTTATTTGACTTTTTCTTGTTTCTTGATGTAAGCCTGTATTGCTATGAACCTTTGATTTAATACTGCTTTTACAGTGTCCCATAGGTTTCGGGTTGTGTTTTCATTTTCATTCGTTTATATGCATATTTTTATTTCTTTTTTTATTTCTTCTATGAATTGTTTGTTTTTCAGCCTCCATATGCTTGACTGTTTAACAGTTTTTCTCCTGTGATTGACATCTAATCTTACAGCATTGTGGTCAGAGATAATGTTTGGATGATTTCAATTTTTTGAATTTACTAAGGCTAGATATATAGCCCAGGATGTGATCTATCCTGGAGAAGGTTCCTTGTGCATTTGACAAAAAGATGAAATTCATTTTTTTGGGGTGAAATGCCTATAGATGTCAATTAGGTCTAACTGGTCTATTGTATCATTTAAAGTTTGTGTTTCCTTGTTAATTTTCTGTTTAGTTGACCTAACCGTAGGTGTGAGTGGGGTATTAGAGTCTCTCACTATTATTGTGTTATTGTTAATTTCCCCTTGCATACTTGTTAGTATTTGTCTTAATATTGCTGTGCTCCTATGTTGGGTGCATATTTATTTATGATTGTTATATCTTCTTCTTGGATTGATCCTTTGATTATTATGTAGTGTCCTTCTTTGTCTCTTTTCACAGCCTTTATTTTAAAGTCCATTTTATCTGATATGAGTATTGTTACTCCTGCTTTCTTTAGGTCTCTGTTTCCATGGGATATAATTTTCCTGCCCTTCACTTTCAGTCTGTATGTGTCTCTTGTTTCGAGGTGGGTGTTTTGTAGACAACATATATTCAGTTCAGTTCAGTTGCTCAGTCGTGTCTGACTCTTTGCAACCCCATAAATCACAGCATGCCAGGCCTCCCTGTTCATCACCAACTGCCGGAGATTACCCAAACTCATGTCCATCGAGTTGGCGATGCCATCCAGCCATCTCATCCTCTGTCATCCCCTTCTTCTCCTGCCCCCAATCCTTCGCAGCATCAGGGTCTTTTCAAATGAGTCAACTCTTTGCATGAGGTGGCCAAAGTATTGGAGTTGAGCTTAAGCCCCAGTCCTTCCAATAAACACCCAAGACTGATCTCCTTTAGGATGGACTGGTTGGATCTCCTTGAAGTCGAAGAGACTCTCAAGAGTCTTCTCCAACACCATAATTCAAAAATATCAATTCTTCGGTGCTCAGTTTTCTTGCCAGTCCAGCTCTCAGATGCATAGATGACCACTGGAAGAACCATAGCCTTGACTAGATGGACCTTTGTTGGCCGAGTAATGTCTGTGCTTTTTAATATGCTGTCTAGGTTGGTAATAACTTTCCTTACAAGGAGTAAGCGTCTTTTAATTTCATGGCTGCAATCACCATCTGCAATGATTTTGGAGCCCAGAAAAGTAAAATCAGCCACTGTTTCCCCATCTATTTGCTATGAAGTCATGGGACCAGATGCTATGATCTTAGTTTCCTGAATGCTGAGCTTTAAGCCAACTTTTTCACTCTCTTATTTTACTTTCATCAAGAGGCTTTTTAGTTCCTCTTCACTTTCTGCCGTAAGTGTGGTGTCATCTACATGTATAAGGTTATTGATATTTCTCCTGGCAGTCTTGATTCCAGCTTGTGCTTCTTCCAGTCCAGTGTTTCTTATGATACACTCTGCATATAAGTTAAATAAGCAGGGTGACAATATACAGTCTTGATGTACTCCTTTTCCTATTTGGAACCAGTCTGTTGTTCAATGTACAGTTATAACTGTTGCTTCCTGACCTGTATTTAGGTTTCTCAGGAGGCAGATCAGGTGGTCTGGTATTCCCATCTCTTTCAGAATGTTCCACAGTTTATTGTGATCCACACAGTTGAAGACTTTGGCCTAGTGAATAAAGCAGAAGTAAATGTGTTTCTGCAGCTCTCTTCATTTATTGATGATTCAGCATATTTTGGCAATTTAATCTCTGGTTCCTCTGCCTTTTCTAAAACCAGCTTGAACATCTTGAACATCTTGAACCGTTGAAATTCACGATTCACGTATTGCTGAAACCTAGCTTGGAGAATTATAAGCATCAATTTACTAGCGTTTGAGATGAGAGCAATTGTGTGGTAGTTTGAGCATTCTTTAGCATTGCCTTTCTTTGGGATCAGAATGAACACTGACCTTTTCCAGTCTTGCGGCCACTGCTGAGTTTTCCAAATTTGCTTACAGATTGAGTGAAACACTGTCACAGCATCATCTTTCAGGATTTGAAATAGCTCAGCTGGAATTCCATCACCTCTACTAGCTTTGTTCATAGTGCTGCTTTCTAAGGCCACTTGACTTCACATTCCAGGATGTCTGGCTCTAGGTGAGTGATCACACCATCATGATTATCTCGGTCATGAAAATCTTTTATGTGGAGTTCTTCTGTGTATTCCTGCCATCTCTTAATATCTTTTGCTTCTGTCAGGTTCATGCCATTCTGTCCTTTACCAAGCCCATCTTTCCATGAAATGTTCCCTTCTTATCTCTAATTTTCTTAAAGAGATCTCTAATCTTTCCCAATCTGTTGTTTACCTCTATTTCTTTGCACTGATTGCTGAGGAAGGCTTTCTTATCTCTCCTTGGTATTCTTTGAATCTCTGCATTCAAATGGCAATATCTTTCATTTTCTCCTTTGCATTTCGCTTCTTTTCTTTCTACAGCTATTTGTAAGACCCTGTCAGACAGCCATTTTGCTTTTTGCATTTCTTTTCTGTGGGGATGGTCTTGATACCTGTCTCCTGTGCAATGTCGTGAACCCATATAGGGGTCTTGTTTTCGTATCCATTCAGCCAGTCTTTATTTTTTGGTTGGGGCATTCAGCCCATTTGCATTTAAGGTAATTATTGATAAGTATGAGCCCATTGCCATTTACTTTCTTGTTTTGGGTTCGAGTTTATACACCCTTTCTGTGTTTCCTGTCTAGAGAAGATCCTTTAGCATTTGTTGGAGAGCTGATTTGATGATGTTGAATTCTCTGAACTTTTGCTTGTCTGTAAAGCTTTTGATTTCTTCTTCATATTTGAATGATATCCTTGCTGGGTACAGTAATCTGGGTTGTATGTTCTTCACTTTCATCACTTTAAGTTTGTCCTGCTGTTTGCTTCTTGCCTGAAGAGTTTCTATTGAAAAATCAGCTGTTATTCTTATGGGAATCCCCTTGTGTGTTATTTGTTGTTTTTCTCTTGCTGCTTTTAATATTTGTTCTTTCTGCTTGATCTTTGTTAATTTGATTAATATCTGTCTTGGGGTGTTTTGCCTTGGGTTTATCCTGTTTGGGACTCTCTGGGTTTCTTGGACTTGGCTTATTATTTCCTTCCCCATTTTAGGGAAGTTTTCAACTATTATCTCCTCAAGTATTTTCTCATGGTCTTTTCTTTTGTCTTCTTCTTCTGGGACTCCTATGATTTGAATGTTGGGGCGTTTCACATTGTCCCACAGGTCTCTGAAGTTGTCCTCATTTCTTTTAATTACTTTTTCTTTTTTCCTCTCTGTTTCATTTATGTCTACCATTCTATCTTCTACCTCACTTACCATATTTTCTGCCTCTGTTATTCTACTGTTGGTTCCCTCCAAAGTGGATTTGATCTCATTTATTGCATCATTCATTATATATTGACTCTTTTTTATTTCTTCTAGGTCCTTTAAACCTTTCTTGCATCTTCTCAATCCTTGTCTCCATGCTTTTTTATCTGTAACTCCATTTTGTATTCAAAATTTTGGATCATTTTCACCATCATTATTTGGAATTCTTTATCAGGTAGATTCCCTATCTCCTTCTCTTTTGTTTGGCTTAGTGGGCATTTATCATGTTTCTTTACCTGCTGGGCTTTTGTCTGCCTTTTCATATTGTTTAGTTTTCTGTGTTTGGGGTGGCCTTTCCATATTTTGGCAGTTTGTGGTTCCTCTTTATTGTGGAGGTTCCTCCCTGTGGGTGGGGTTCGATGGGTGGCTTGTCAAGGTTTCCTGATTAGGGAAATTTGTGTCAGTGTTCTGGTGGGTGGAACCTGATTTCTTCTCTCTGGAGTGCAGTAAAGTGTCTAGTATTGAGTTTGAGATGTCAGTGGGTTTAGTGTGACTTTCATCAGCCTGTATATGGAAGCTCAGGGCTATGTTCCTGTTTTGCTTGAGAATATCATGGTATGTCATGCTGGAGCTTGTTGGCCCTTGGGTGGTGCTTGGTTTCAGTGTAGGTATGGAGGCATTTGATGAGCTCCTATCAATTAATATTCCATGGAGTCAGGAATTCTCTGGTGTTATCAGGGTTTGACTTAAGTCTCCTGCTTCTAGTTTTCAGTCTTATTTTTACTAGCCTTGAGACTTCTCCATCTTCCTTCCGTTTCTTTCAATATCAACCGGATACAAAGAGTTCTGAGGGACCCAATAGAGGAACTGCACTTGCCCTTGCCAGAGATCTCTGCAGAAAGAACCTATATTAGGATTTTATATGTATATGTCAGTCAGTTCAGTTTAGCTGCTCTGTTGTGTCAGACTCTTTGCAACCCCATGGACTGTAGCATGCCAGGCTTCCCCGTCCATCACTAACTCCTGGATCCTGCTCAAACTCAGGCTCATCGAGTCCATTATGCCATCCAACCATCTCATTCTCTGCCATCTCCTTTCCTTCTTGCCTTCAGTCTTTCCCTGCATCAGGGACTTTTTTAATGAGTCAGTTCCTTTACATCAGGTAGCCAAAGAATTGGAGTGTCAGAAACTTCAGCATCAGTCATTCCAATGTATATTCAGGGCTGATATCCTTTAGGATTGACTGGTTTGATTTCCTTGCAGTCCAAGGGACTCTCCAGAGAATATGTTGGTATGAATAAATATTTATTGTGCTGGTGCTGCCCTCTGGTGGACAAATAGAAGAATGCTTAGGAATACAATTCATAAAATCCCGATGTATTCTCTCATATGTATTTGGTAGTATGAATAAATATTTACTGTGCATATGATGCCCTCTTGAGGAGAAACAGAAAAATGCTAATGAATTTAATTTTAAAAATTCAAATGTATTCACTCATGTATATATGTGTATGAATAAATATTTACTGGGCTTATACTGTCTTCTCATGGAGAAATAGCAAAATGCTTATGAATGTAACTTACAAAATCCAGATATATTCTCACAAGTATATGTGTATATGAATAAATATATACAGTGCATATTCTTCCCTCTCTTGAATAAATAGAAGATTGCTTATGAATGTAACTTATACAATTCAGATGTATTTACATGTTGAAAAAGATAGTATATAACTTTATTAGAAACAAATATATGCACATAACAGAAAACACAAAGTTGCTAGAAAAAGACAAAGAAAGGGAAAAACCACCCATGACCTCACCTGAGCATTGGCTTAGAATTCTGAGTTCCTGAAATGGGTAGATAAAGATTTAAAGGTGGACTTGTTCTTTTAGTATAAAATAATCTTTTCTGCTATTTGAATACTAACATATAACTTGGTTCTGATTCATGATTCTTGCTTTGTTTACTTATCTTTAAGTCTCTACTTTAAAAAATACCTAGTGTGTTGACCCCCTGTTATAGACTGTTTCCAAGGTTGGTTTGTTTTTTCCCCTCCATTTTTACTATGATTAAAAAATGTTGAATGTCATGGCAATGGTAAATAGTACTGGAGTGAACATTGGGGTGGATGCATTTTTTTGAGTTAAGGTTTTCTCTGGGAAAACACCCAGGAGAAGGTCATATGGCTATTTATTTTTAGTTTTTTTAATGGAGCTGTCATACTGTTCACCATAGTGGTGGTACCATTTTGCATGCCCACCAACACTGCAACACTTTTTCTCGACACCCTTTCCAAATTGTCATTTATAGAATTTTTGATGATGGCTATTTGGATTAGGGTGAAGTGATACCTCATTGTAGATTTGATTTCCATTTCTGTAATAATTAGTGATGATGAGCTTCTTTTCATGTGCTTGTTGGTCATCTGTATGTCTTCTTTGGTGAAATGTCTATTTAGATCTGCCCATTTTAAAATTTATTTTGGTACTGGGCTACATGAACTTTTTGTATATTTCAGAAAATAACACCTTTACAATTAACAACAACAATCTGTGTAGCATAGCGAACTGTCTTCAGTGCTCTGTGGTGACCTACATGGGAAGGAAATTAAAAAAAGGGGGGATATGAATATATGTTATATATATATATGTATATATACATATATATGTGTGTGTGTGTGTATACATACAGCCGATCTTTTACTACACAGCATTGTAAAGCTACTACACATGTACCTACTGTAGGCTCCATTTATAAGAAGTTCTAGATGAGGCGACACTAATATATACTGATAGAACTGAGAACATGTGTTGCTTTGTGGGGAAGGGGCCCAAAGAGATTTTCTAGGATATGGTGGAAAAAAATTCCCATGAAAATCATATATATAATCTTGGTGAAATTGCATAAATATTTCTGCATTGTAAAATTCAGACAAGGTCTTGGTAAACGGCTCTATGCATTTATAAGTTTACTAGATATTGTCAAATTGCCCTTCAGAAAGTTGTATAATTTATGCTTTCACAGCAATCTATGAGCACTCATTTTCTAATAACTCATCCTCATTTTGGAGGAAATATTTTGTATCTTTCAACTTTCTCATTGGACTTTTGCCAATGTGCATGGTAAGTAATCATTTTCCATTATTGTTTTGATTTGCATTTCTTTTATTACCAGTTAGATAACGTTCAACATTTTCCCTCTGTTTATTGAAATTTGTGTCTCTTTTTCCTTTTTCTGGCTAAGTTGTGTTTCTTTGTTCCCTATACTTACTTCTTTGTCTTATATTGGGCTTTTCATCTTCTTTTTTTATTTTAAGTTTTGATTTTGAATTCTAGATAAATTAGGTAAATGAACCCATTGTCAGGAATCTTCCAAATATTTCTCAGCTGTGATTTTATAGTTCCTGTGATTTTATAGTCTATAGGAATTTTACATTAATACATAGGAAATTTTGTAAATTTCCTGTTTTTAGATTCTGAACAAAGGTCACTTAAAATAAGAAATTTAAATAATCAAGAAAAACTCTAGTAAGCTAGAGGGTGTAGTTGAAAGAATGGGAGAGGGGTCAGTTGTCTCTGAGTTCATCTGTGTGCTTTTCCACATGTACTTTCAATAAGGTTTTGCTTTCCCCTTGGATATGTATATATATATATACAGGAAAGGGGGAAAAAAAGAAGAAGAAGAAAAAGAAGAGGGGAGGGGTTATCACCACTATGGCCAAAGATGAAGCCTGGGTTGTGCCTGGGACTCCAAACAGATGAGTCAGCCAAAGGCTTGGTCAGCACTGTGAAGCCAAGAGTGACACGTTTGTATAGCTGTTATTGGACGGCTTTGGGAGCCCCAGCAGGTGCTCAAAGCCAAAGTCATGAGGAGGGGAACACAAGCAGGGTGATGATACTGCCCAGTAGGCCTGTCTCCCTTGGGCCAGAGGAAGGGTGATGCTACTTTCATTGTGGAAAATATACCGTGTGGATATTGGGAAAATAATTTGATCAGTACACGGACTGTTAAGAGGTAAATAAAACCATGTTTAATGTCACCACAGTTCATATTTTGTAGCTTCCTTCATGGCTCAATGGTAACAAACCCACCTGCCAATGCAGGGAAATTTATGGATACCTGGGTCAGGAAGATCCCCTGCAGGAGGGATTGGTAACTGACTCCAGTATTCTTGCCAGGAGTATCCAATGGACAGAGGAGCCTGGTACGCTACAGTCCATTGGGTTGCAAAAGAATCAGACAGGACTGAGGCTCTGAACACAAAATATTTTAGCCTATCTCCTCCGCATTTTTTTTTTCAGCTTTTATTTTTAAAGTTGAAATTATACTTCATGTGTATTTTGGCTTTCATTGTTCTTTGTTCTGTACTTTGCCCAAAACTTCATTATAAAAATTTCCAAACATGCAATGAGGTTGAACATATTTTCTAGCTAATAGACAAAGACTTCCCATCTATATTCTACTGTAACTATTTTACAATACTTCCTTCTCAAGTGTCTATCCATTTTGTCAACTCTCTATGAATCAGTCAATCCATATTATTTCTTTGTGCATTTTGTGATAAATTACAGACACGTGTGTGTGTGTGTGTGTATACATATATATATATGTATATATATATATATATACATATATATATATATGCACTTTTTAACTTTTTTTTTTTTGCTATGCTGCAGGAAATATGGGATTAGTTCCCTGACTGGGGATTGAGCCCACACCCCCTGCACTGGAAATGTGGCATCTTAACCCCTGGACCACCAGGAAAGTCTAATATATATTCTGTATTATATTCCTTTCCGATATGGTTTATCAAAGGATACTGAATAAACTTCTCTGTGCTCTACAGTAGGACTCTGCTGTTTATACATTCCATATATAATAGTTTACATCTGTTAACCCCAACCTCCTATCCCTCCCACCTTCAACCCCCTCCTTGGAAACCATAGTTCTGTTATCCATTTCCATGAGTCTGTTTCTGTTTCATAGATATGTTGATTTGTGTCATACTTATATTCCATTTATAAGTGATATCATTTGGTATTTGTCTTTCTCTGTTTGACTTATTTTACACTGTATGATAATCTGTCAGTCCATCCATGTTGCTGCAAATGGCATCATTTCCATTTTTATGGCCGAGTACTGTAGGATTTTATATATGTACCACTTCTTGTTTATCCATTTATCTGTCAGTGGAGATTTAGGATGTGTTTGTATTTTGGCTATTGTGAATAGTGCTGCTTTGAACTTTGGAGTGCATGTGTATTGTGAGATTCCAGTTTTGTCTGAGTTTTTGCTCAGGAATGGAATTTCTGTATCTTATGATAATTTTAGTTTTCCTTTTCTGAGGACCTTCCATACTGTTTCCCATAGTGGCTGCACCAACTTATATTCACACGAAGTGTGTAGCAGGGTTCCCTTCCATCCACATCCTCTCCAGCATTTGTTATTTGTAGACATTTGATGGTGACCACTAGGACTGGTGTGACATGATACCCCATTGTAGTTTTGATTTGCATTTGTCCAATAATTAGGGATATCATGCATCTTTTCTTGTACCTCTTGGCCATCAGTATATTATCTTTGGAGAAATGTCTGTTTAGGTCTTCTGCCCTTTTATTACTATTTTTTGCATTTATAAAGTTTTGGCTGCACTGTGTCTTCCTTGCTGTGTGTGGGCTTTTCTCTAATTGTGGTGAGTGGGGCTCCTCTCTAGTTCCAGCATGAGGAGTCCTCGTTGTGGTGGCTTCTCTTGTTGCAGAGCAAGGCTCTAGGGCTTGCAGGTTTCAGTTGTTGCAGTGTGTGGGCTCAGTAGTTGTCGTGCATGGGCTTAGTTGCCCCTTGGCAAGTGGAGTCTTTGCAGAACAGGGATCAAATCCTTACCCCCTGCATTGGCAGTGGGATTCTGAACCACTGGACTGCTGGGGGTATCCTTACCCAGTTTTTCATTGGGTTGTTTAGATTTTTGATATTGAGCAACATGAACTCTATGTGTTTTGAAGATGAATCCATTGTTACTTGGTTTTCAAATAATTTCTCTCATTCTGAGGGTTGTGTTTCAACTTTGTGGTTTCCTTTTTTGTACAAAAGCTTTGAAGTTTAATTCTTTCCCATTTGGTTGCTTTTCTTTTCATTACTCTATCAGATGGCTCTAAAGAGATCTGTGATTTATGTCAAAGAGTGTTTTTCCTGCTTTCCTCTAAGAGTTTTATAGTGTCTGGTCTTACATTAGATCTTTTATCCATTTTGAGTTTCTTTTTGTGTGTGATGTCAGGTAGTGCTCTAATTTCATTCTTTGGCATGTAGCTGTCCACTTTTCCTGGCACCACTGATCGAAGAGACTGTCTTTTCTCCATTGTTTGTTCTAGCCTCCTTTGTTATAGATTAGGTGACCATAGGTGTATAGATTTATCTTTCCACTTTTCTTCTTGTACCATGGATCTGTATTTCTCTTTTTGTGCCTGTGTCATACTGTATTGATTTCTGTAGCTTTGGAGTGTAGTCTGACATCAGGAAGCATGATTCCTCCAGCTCTGTTTCTATTTCTCAAAATTGCTTTGACTAATTGGGATCTTTTGAGTTTCTATACATATTGTAAAAATTTTTGTTCTAATTCTCTGAAAAAATGCTTTTGGTATTTTGATAAGGATTGCACTCAACCTGTGAATTGCTTTGGATAGTATAGTAATTTTCCCATTATTGATTCTTCCCATCCAAAAACATGGTATAGGTGTTCATCTCTGTCAGTTTTGGTTTTTTCATTATTCTTTTCTGAGTACGGGTCTTTGGTTTCCTTACGTGTGTTTATTCTTAGGTATTTTATTCTTTTTGCTGTGATGGCAAATGGGGTTATTTCCTTAATTTATCTCTCTGATCATTCTTTGTCAATTTATAGGAATGCAAGAGATTTCTGTGCATTAATTTTATATCCTGCACCTTGACCAAATTCATTGATTAGCTCTAGTAGTTTTCTTTCCCATGTATAGTAACATTTCATCTGCAAAGATTGACAGTTTTACTTCTTTACCAATTTGTATTCCTTTTATTGTTTCTTCTCTGATTCCATATGTAGGCCTTCCAAAACTACGCTATGTAATAGTCACAAGAGTGGACACACTTGTCTTGTTCCTGATCTTAAAACACTTTTAGATTTTCACTGTTGAGAATGATGTTTGCTGTTTATGTTTGTTTTACATGGTCTTAGATTCTGGAGGTCTGTTCCCCCATGCCTGTTTTCTGGAGAGGTGTTTTTTTTTTTTTTTTTTTTTTTTTTTTGGAGCTAATTACTTTACAATATTGTAGTGGTTTTTGCCATATATTGGACATGAATCAGCCATGATTTTACACATGTTCCCCATCGTGATACCCCCTCCACCTCCCTCCCCATTCCGAATCCCTCGGGTCTTCCCAGTGCACTCAGCCCTGAAACCTTGTCTCATGCATTCCACCGTGGGCTGGTGGGTCTTGTTTTTCCTCTCTTGATGTATACTTGTTTCAATGCTATTGTCTCTGAACATTCCCACGCCTCGCCTTCTCCTACAGAGTCCCAAAAGTCTGTTCTGTACATCTGTGTCTCTTTTCTGTTTTGCATATAGGGTTATCATTACCATCTTTCTAAATTCCATATATATGTGTTAGTATACTGTATTGGTCTTTATCTTTCTGGCTTACTTCACTCTGTATAATGGGCTCCAGTTTCATCCATCTCATTAGAACTGATTCAAATGAATTCTTTTTAATGGCTGAGTAATATTCCATGGTGTATATGTACCAAAGCTTCCTTATACATTCGTCTGCTGATGGGCATCTAGGTTGCTTCCATGTCTTGGCTATTATAAACAGTGCTACAATGAACATTGGGGTACATGTGTCTCTTTCAGATCTAGTTTCCTTGGTACGTATGCCCAGGAGTGGGATTGCTGGGTCATATGGCAGTTCTATTTCCAGTTTTCTAAGGAATCCCCACACTGTTCTCCCTAGTGGCTGTACTAGTTTGCATTCCCACCTACAGTGTAAGAGGGTTCCCTTTTCTCCACACCCTCTCCAGCATTTACTGCTTGTAGACTTTTGAATAGCAGCCATCCTGACTGGCGTGTAATGGTACATCATTATGGTTTTGATTTGATTTGCATTTCTCTGATAATGAGTGATGTTGAGCATCTTTTCATGTGTGGAGAGTTTTTTTTTTTAAATCATAAATGGGTGTTGAATTTTGTCCAAAGTTTTTCTCCATCTATTGAGATGATCAAATGTCTTTTATTTATCAATTCATTAATATTGTGTATCATATTGATTACTTGCATGCATTGGAGAATCCAGGCATCCTTTTGATGAATCCCACTTGATCATGGTTTATCATCCTTTTAATGTATTGTTGGATTCTGTTTGCTAGTGTTTTTTTGAGGATTTTTGTGTCTTATATTTATCAGTGATGCTGATCTATAACTTTTCTTTTTTTGTGATACTTGTATGGTTTTGGTATCAGGGTGATGGTGCCCTCCAACAATGAGTTTTGGAGTGTTCCTTTCTTTGCAGCTTCCTGGAAGAGTTTGAGAAGGATAGATGTTAGCTCTTCTCTAAATGTTTGATAGAAGTGTCTGTGAAGCCATCTGGTCCTCCACTGTTTTTGTTGGAAGACTGTTTTTTAAATTATATTTATTTATTTTTGACTGTGCTGTGTTGTCTTGCTCCTTGAGCTTATCTCTTGTTGGGTAAGTGGGGGCTATTCTTGACTTCTCTTGACATGACTTTTCTTACTGCATAATGTGGGCTCTAGGCACACAGACTTTAATAGTTGCAGCTCTCAGGCTCTATAGCAACGGTTCAGAAGCTGTGGTGTATGGACTTAGTTGCACCACAACTGAAGAACTATTATATTCTCTTTTCATTCTGTTTCTTTATAGGTTATTATAAGATATTGAATATAATTCCTGTGATATACAGAAAATCCTCATTGTTTCTTTTATAAATGATAGTGGGTGTCTATTAAACCCATACTCTCAATTTATGCCTCCCCCATCTTATCCTTGGTTGAAATGTTTGTTTTCTATATCAGTGAATATTTGTGTTTTATAAATAGGTTTATTTCTGCTATTTTTTTATTGTACATATAAATGATATCATATGATAGTTATCCTTCTGTTTGACTTACTTAGTATGATCATCTTTAGGTCCATCCATGTTGACAAAATAACATTGTTTCATTCTTTCTTATGTCTAATATTCCATTGTATGTATAACACATCTTTCTTTGTCCATTCACCTATCTATGGGCACTTAAGGTTTTTTCCATGTCTTTGCTACAGTATATTGTGCTACTATGAACACTGTTGTGCATGCCTCTTTTCTGATGGGAGGTTTCATCCTAAGTGGATATATGCCCAATAGTGGGATTCCTGGATCATATGGAAACTATATTTTTAGTTGTTTTTTTTTTAAACTGCATACTGGGGAAGGAGATAGGTGGGAGGTTCAAAAGGGAGGGATATATATATTCCTATGGCTGATTCATGTTGAGGTTTGACAGAAAACAACAAAATTCTGTAAAGCAATTATTCTTTAATAAAAATTAATTTTAAAAGAACTGCTTATTGTTTTTAATAGTGGTGGCATGAGTTTCTTGAATTTCATGCATAGGATGCTGTTAATCTTGCTGCATTATATGGCTGGCTTACATGTGTTTTTAAAAATCTGGTTTTTTTTTTTTCTGAACTGCTGTTAGATGTAGAGCTGCCGGATCATATGGTCAGTCTCTTGTTATCTTTACAAGTCACTTTGTAGTGATATTTATAATGACTCCTACCAAATATATCCCACTAGTAGCTTAAAAGTCCCCTTGAAAAATGTTTTCCTACAATGCTTTCTCCATACAACCTTTGATGCTTTTTCACCAAGAGGTGGTACCTCATTTGTATAGGTTTTGTATCACTAATAATACACTGGGCTTCCCAGGTGGCACAGTGTTAAAGAATCCACCCGTGAAGTCAGAAGCCAAAGGAGATGCAGGTTGGGAAGATCCCCTGAAGGAGAAAATGGTAGCTCACTCCAGAATTGTTGCCTGGAAAATTGCACAGACAGAGGAGGTTGGTTAAATTGATTTACATGAATGCTTTTGTTTTACGTGTATGGGTTCATGTTCCATAGCACTGAGAGGGCTAGATATTCAGCTCTGCTTGTTTTCATCTACAGTTGTTAGAACCTGCCTTGTCTACCATCTTGCTGAACTAGGTTTAGGTGCATTCTGTATTTCATATGTATCTGTGGAAAGAAATTAATGCCATGATCCAGATGTATCCCTTTCATCCACCAGGGTCCTCTGCTACCCGTAAGTTTCTTGTGAGGTTGGACATCCATGTCACCTTGTATCCCAATTCTCCATTTCTACCCATGATGTTTCTTGAATTGACTCTCCTTCACCAAGTATGATGACCTGTACATATATTTCCAATTCCGAAGACAGCCTACTTTTGTATTTCAGTTCTATATATGCAATTCATTCTATATCTGTATCACATTTCTTTATCCATTCCTCTATCCAGGTATCCTATCTTTAGCATCATCTGTTCAATGTTCTGTATGGTGCTCCAGGACCTGGTTTGCTGTGTGATGTTCAAAACCTGTTCATTACTGAAATATTCCAGGAGAGGACCTGATTTATCATACTGCTTCTGCCTCTTTATTTATATTTCTCTCATGGGAGTGCACTTTTCTAGTTGTGCTTACAGTGGCTCTTATGAGGTCCATCACACCAGTACCCTAAAGTGTACCCTGTACTAATGTTACTCTACCATTGACACCATGTCCAGCTTTTGACAGTGGCTTTTATCCAAGCTCAAGAAGAGGTGATAATGTCCTCACAGCTTAGATGTCTTTATCTCTTAAAATTCTCCTTATGTGGAAATTGTCATGTGGTTCTTTGAATAAACACAGAATGGTGTTTACCTGTTCATATCCTCTTCCTGTTAGATTTCCCTGTGCTTACTTTAATCGTCCCTCCCACCCACCCCCCGCCACCATGTGAGCCCTGGAGAATGGAACTGGAGGAATCAACCTGCCTGACTTTGGTCTCTACTACAAAGCCACAGTCATCAAGACAGCATGGTACTGGCACAAAGACAGAAATATAGATCAATGGAACAGAATAGAAAGCCCAGATATAAATCCACGTACTTATGGACACCTTATCTTTGACAAAGGAGGCAAGAATATACAATGGAAAAAAGACAACCTCTTTAACAAGTGGTACTGGGAAAACTGGTCAACCATTTGTAAAAGAATGAAACTAGAACACTTTCTAACACCATACACAAAAATAAACTCAAAATGGATTAAAGATCAAAATGTAAGACCAGAAACTATAAAACTCCTAGAGGAGAACATAGGCAAAACACTCTCCAACATAAATCACAGCAGGATACTCTATGACCCATCTCCCAGAATATTGGAAATGAAAGCAAAAATAAACAAATGGGACCTAATGAAACTTAAAATCTTCTGCACAACAGAGGAAATTATAAGCAAGGTGAAAAGAAAGCCTTAAGAATGGGAGAAAATAAGAGCAAACGAAGCAACAGACAAAGGATTAATCTCAAAAATATACAAGCAACTCCTGCAGCTCAATTCCAGAAAAATAAATGACCCAATCAAAGAATGGGCCAAAGAACTAAACAGACATTTCTCCAAAGAAGACATACAGATGGCTAACAAACACATGAAAAGATGCTCAACATCACTATCAGAGAAATGCATATCAAAACCGCAATGAAGTACCATTACATGCCAGTCAGAATGGCTGCTATCCAAAAGTCTACAAGCAATAAATGCTGGACAGGGTGTGGAGAAAAGGGAACCCTCTTATACTGTTGGTGGGAATGCAAACTAGTACAGCCACTAGGGAGAACAGTGTGGGGATTCCTTAGAAAACTGGAAATAGAACTGCCATATGACCCAGCAATCCCACTGCTGGGCATACACACCAAGGAAACCAGATCTGAAAGAGACACATGTACCCCAATGTTCATCGCAGCACTGTTTATAATAGCCAAGACATGGAAGCAACCTAGATGCCCATCAGCAGATGAATGGATAAGGAAGCTGTGGTACAAATACACCATGGAATATTACTCAGCCATTAAAAAGAATTCATTTGAACCAGTTCTAAGGAGATGGATAAAACTGGAGCCCCTTATACAGAGTGAAGTAAGCCAGAAAGATAAAGACCAATACAGTATACTAATGCATATATATGGAATGTAAAAAGATGGTAACGACAACCCTATATGCAAGACAGAAAAAGAGACACAGATGTACAGAACAGACTTTTGGACTCTGTGGGAGAAGGCGAGGGTGGGATGTTTCAAGAGAAACAGATCACCAGCCCAGGTGGGATGCATGAGACAAGTGCTCGAACCTGGTGCACTGGGAAGACCCAGAGGGATGGGATGGAGAGGGAGGTGGGAGGCTGATTCATGTCAATGTATGGCAAAAACCACTACAATATTGTAAAGTAATTAGCCTCCAACTAATAAAAATAAATGGGAAAAATAAAACAAAATGAAATGTCAAATAAATAAATAAATAAAATAAAGTGTTAAAAAAAGGGTGGGTGTAGGTTAGAGTTCAGCACCCTTGTGAATACCGGGCCCGTCAGCAAGCAGTTTAAGGTTGCTGTTCGAGAAAATGTCCATAAGGCGGCAGCATTTCTTCGTTACGTCCTCTTGTTGCTATGTAACAGCAGCCTCTGTGATTATCCCAGGCCTGGTTGTGAAGGAGAGTAAAAGCAGACACAGGAATTCACCAAAAGCTTTTGTCTCCTTAGCCTTTGAGGTTTTTTCTTTAAGTGAAACGTTTATTTCTTATTTAAGACTGTTTACACTGTTGTAGTTATTGCAGGGAAACACTTTCTCCTTTCCTTCCACAGATACCTGGAAGTGTTCTGCTGTGGTTACTGGTCCAGCTATATTTTTAGAATCTGTTGAGGACATTACCCATGGAATATAAATTGCATACGTATTTGTGGTGTGGGAATAAGTTTATTCCAGCCTTCACTTTTCAGCCTCTCACACACTGACACCCTCTGTTAACCGTACATTTCTTACCAGGAGTGAAATCCTTTTCACTTTTGTTTGGGTACTCGTCACCATCTATGTCTTTTTTAATACCCTCTGGAAGGTATATGATGTGATATCTCTTTAATCCACCCTTCTTTACTTAGTGTGATTCACTCTAGATTTTTGTGTATCCATGAAAATGGCATTTTTTGTATTTTCATAATGTTGGATTCATACTTCCTTGTGTATCTCTGTCACATTTCTTTCTCTTTTCTTTTGCACCCAATGATTCTCTTTCCTTTCATCTCCTGGGTGCTGTGGATGACTCTACACTGCATGATTGTGGGATGGGGTTATGGGCCTTCTACAATCTGTTGGTTTCTCAAATACTCTAGGAGTGGAACCGCATCATGGCATCATCTGTCTCATTTTGTGATTTCAAGGCACTTTGACGATCTTGCTCATAAAGGCTCCGACTGTTTACCTCCAATCACTGGCGTATAAGGGTCTCGTTTACTAATATTGCTTTACTCAGTCTTGTGTGTAGAGTTTTGGATAGTAGCCTTTGGGTAGTGCTTTTTAGTAGTCATATTGCCTTGCAGTTTAACTTTTTCTATCACTGATAAGAAGCAAATGATGCACACTTCTAGAGGCCTCTTTCTTAGCATTGACTGGTATTTACCTGTTGAATTTTCCTTCCTGATCATGTGGTTTGTTCTTGTTTTTATTTCACAGTGCCACCCATGTCCATTTTCTAAGGGTAGGTGTCGTTTAAGAGTCTGGCTGCCTTGTGAATAGTAGTGTCCATTAGCACAAGTTTGAATGTTGCTGTTCCCTAAAGCGGCCACAAACAAAACCTGGATCTTTCTTTGTGCCTAAGCATAAAGCAAGTAGAGAAAGAACAAACAGAACCCAAAGTTAATGGAAGGGGAAAAAAAAGAGCAAATAAAAAGAAATAGAAATCCATAAATGATAGCAAAGATCAATGAAGCTAAGAGCTGGGTCTTTGAAAAGGTAAACAAAATTGGCAGTCCTTTAGCCAGACTCAAAAAGAATAAAATAAGAGAGTCCAAATCAATAAAGTCATAAATGAGTAAGGAGCAATTGCTACTGTCATTGCAGAAACAAAGGGATCATGAGAAACTACTACAAAGACTATATGCCAACAACCTGGAAGAAATGGACACATTTTTGGAATGATACAATCTTCCAACTATGAACTAGGGGAGAAATAGAAAATAAAACAGTCCAATCACAAGTAACAAAATTGAAATGTGATTAAAAATTATCCACTCAACAAAGTATCAGGACTAGATGGCTTCACAAGAAAGTTCTACTAAACATTTAGAGAAGATGCAACACCTATCCTTCTCAAACTCTTCCAAAAAATTACAGAGGGAGGACCACTCCCAAATACCTTCCGTCAAGTCACTGTTACATTGATAAAAGACTGAACAAAGATATTACACAAATAACAAAATAAAAGTGTCAATATTATTGATGAATCTAGATAGAAAAATCCTCAACAAAATATTAGCAAGCATAATCCCAACAAAACATTTAAAACATCATACACAGGCTTACTGTGTGGTCTAGTGGTTGAGAGCATGCCTGCTAATATAGGGGACACAGGTTCAATCCTTAGTCTGGGAAACTCTGACATACCAGGGAGCAATTAAGCCCGTGTGCTACACCTACTGAGCCAGTGTTCTGGAGAGTATGATTCAAAACTACTGAAGCCAGTGCAACTTAAATTCCATGTTTTGCAATAAATACGAAGCCACCACTGTGAGAAACTTACACATTTCAACTAGAAAGTAACCCCACTCTGCAAAATATTTATTTAAAAAAGATCATACACCATGATCAAGTAAGAATTATCCAAGAGATGCAAGGATTCTTTGATAAATGCAAAACAGTGTGATACATCATATTACAAAATTGCAAAATAAAGCCATATGATTATCTGAAAAGATGCAAAAAAGGCATCTGACAAAATTCAACACAAACTTGTTAAAAAAAAAAAAAACTCTCCAGAAAGTGGGCACAGGGAGAACCAAACTCAATATCATAAAGACTTTGTGCACAAACCTACAGAAAATAGCACTGATGGTGAAAAACTGAAAGCATTTCCTCTAAGATTAAGGAGCAATACAAAGATGTCCATCTTACCACTTTAACTCATCATGGTTATGGAAGACCTAGCCATAGCAATTCGAGAAGAAAAACACATAAAAGAATCCAAATTGGCAAAGAAGTAAAAATGTCACTGTTTGCTGATAACATGAAAAATCCTAAACACATGGAAAATACTAAAGAAGCCATTACAAAACTCTAGATTTCATCAGTGGATTTGCAACAGTTGCAGAATACAAAATTAATACATAGAGGGATTGATTCGGTTTGATGGAGTAGGACATGTTTTCATCTCCTCCTATGAAAGCACCAAAATCACAACTAGCGGTTGAACAACTATCAACAGGGCGACACCAGACCACACCATCGAAAGATACCCCACATCCACAAACAAAATATAAGCTGCAGCAAGATGGAGGGGAGGGGTGCAATCATATAAAATCAAATCCCATGTCTATCAGGTGGATGACCCACAAAATGGACAAAATCAGTATCAAAGAATTCCTCCCACTGTTGAGAAGGTTCTGAGCCCTGCATTAGCCTTCCTAGCCTGGGAATCTTGCAGCTGACTTTGAAGGCCAGTGGGATTTGATTACAGTATTTTCATTGACAGAGGGAACCAGAGACTCCACTCTTGGAGGGCACAAATAAAATGAACACACACCAGAACCCAAAGGAAATGAGTAGTGACACCACAGGAGACTGAATCAAACCTACTGGCTAATGTTGGTGGGCCTCCTGTGGAGGCATGTATTGGTATTAGCTCACCATGGGGACCAAGGCATTTGTACCAGGCACATGGGAGATGCCCTTGGCATGAGCCTTCTTGGAAGTCGCCATTAACCCTACCATCTAAAGTTTGTAGATGCCAGATGCATTGCTTCAGGTCAAAAACTATCTGGAAGAACAGCCCTAACTATTGGGCTAACAACTCAATTGGCTAACAATTCGATTAAGGCTTTCCTGAGCTCAAACTTGCTCACTAGAGCAAGACCCAATCTTCCCATCAGGAAGCTTACACAACCTCTTACCCTCACCAACCAGAGGGAAGATAGAAGAAGCAAGAAGAACTATAATCTTGCAGTTGCTGGAACAAAAACCATATTACAGAGAGTTAAAATGAAAAGTCAGATTATGTCCCAGAAGAAAGGACAAGATAAAACCCCACAAAATTAATACACATAAATATAAATCAGAAAGAGAAAAACAAATACCATATATTAACACAAATATGTGGACTCTAGAAAAATGATACCAATAAGTTACTTGCAAAACAGAATCAGACACAGATATAGAGAAAAAAAAATGACATATGAGATAAATGAGCATCAAGGGTAAAAGGAGGTGTGGAATTAATTGAAAGATTGGGATTGATGTATATATACTAATGTGTATAAAATAAATAACTAATGAGAACCTACTAAATAAAACAGAGAGTCCCACTGAATACCTTTTAGTGACCTAAATGGGAATGAAATTTGAAAAAGAGGGGCTATATGTATGCATAAATTTGATTCATTTTGCTTTGAAGCATAACACAACATTGTAAAGCACTTAAAGTCCTATTAAGTTTTTAAATAAAGGGAAAATCTCTTGCATTTCTGTACATTCACAATGAAAGAGCAGATAGAAAAATTAATGAAGCTGTTACTGAGTCCAAGCTCTCTCTGCTCATGAAATGATAGGCCAATAAGTCCAGGATATGAGATGTTAAGACAAAGAATATAATTTTCTTCGGAAAACCAACTGACTGAGAAGATGGCAGACTAATGTCTCAAAATAACAATTTTGTCAAGGTTTAGATGCCAGATTCTTTTATGGATCAGAGATGGGAGGTGAAGAAACAAAGTGAAAAAATGATTTAATTCTTGCAAATATCTCCCAGCATGGCAAGCCTTGGATGGAAGGATGTGTTATTTCCCTTTTCTTACAGTTATTTCACAGAAATGAAACTGAAAGTGAAGGTTGCTCAGTTATGTCTGACTCTGTAGGCCCATGGACTCTACAGTCCATGGAATTTTCCAGACAGTAATAATGGAGGGGATAGCTGTTCCCTGCTCAATGAGATTGTCCCAACCCTAGGGTTGAACTCAGGTCTCCCACATTGCAGGGGGATTCTTTACAGCTGAGCCACCAGGGAAATCCAAGAATACTGAAGTGGGTAGTCTATCCCTTCTCCAGGGATCTTCCAACTCTGGAATTGAAACGGGTCTCCTGCATTGACAGGCAGATTCTTTTTTTTTTCCATTTATTTTTATTAGTTGGAGGCTAATTACTTTACAATATTGTAGTGGTTTTTGTCATACATTGACATGAATCAGCCATGGATTTACATGTATTCCCCATCCCGATCCACCCTCCCACCTCCCTCTCCACCCGATTCCTCTGGGTCTTCCCAGTGCACCAGGCCCGAGCACTTGTCTCATGCATCCAGCCTGGGCTGGTGATGACAGGCAGATTCTTTACCCATTGAGTTACCAAGGAATGGAGTACCACCTGCCATATCAGCAAAAAAGGATGTTACAGCTGTCTATGATGTCAGCCCTCTAGACATGAATTTCTGAGTCATGCTGATAAGTTAAGTCACTCCCCAAACAAGGACGACAAGGATGTTACAGTCATTAACAGATGGGCAGAGTAAGGTTACCTCCCTGTGAGCTAAACAAAGGCACTTTATTTCAAGGGTCAGGCAGAAGAGGATAGGGATCTTTGAGGCAGGCCATTATGTACATATAATAAAAGTGGCAGAACAAAGATTAAACCAGAGAAACAGATCCAACATGAAGTCAAAATTAACATTTCCCAGTTACAATTCCCCACTGTCAATGTCCATCCCACAATCTTGTGGGAAAAGAGAGTGACAACCATTCTATTTGTCAGCTGGATCTTTTCTGGGAGTGTCTGCCATTGGTGCCAGTGTTTCATATGTTTAGATTTCACTTCTTTTTGTTCCTCTTTGAAAAGCAGCATCTCAAGTTAAGACATTTAGCACTTTTCTATGTATGGGAAGACACAAGAGTCAGGGCTCATTAAATCATTATACATATAATGATTTATGTCATACAAATGTATTTGGTTACATTTGTAGGTCTTCCTTGGGCTCTCAGATGGTAAAAAATCTGCCTGCAATGTGGGACACCTGGGTTTGATCTCTAGGTCAGGGAGATCCCCTGGAGAAGAAAATGGCAGCCCACTTCAGTATTGTTGCCTAGAAAATTCCATGGACAGAGGAGTCTGGCAGGCTACATGGATTCTCAAAGAGTCAGACATGACTAAGTGACTAACACATCCATTCATTTATACTTATAGTATTATTATTATATAAATTATTTATACAAGAATAAATATTATAATGAGTGATTTCAGGGGAATAAAATTGCAGTCAATCCCTATGGTGAATATTGAGGAAACTCAAAATGCAGGATTACAGGTCCAAGATAGCTATCTGGACCTATTACCCTTCATTGGGACTCACTAGTTTATGTTGAATGGCTTCAATCACTGACTGCAGGAAAACTTTCATTTCTCAGGTCCTCCCCATCTTGGGCAGGAACTTGACTAATATTTGGGAGACATTTTGTGATAAAAACTTTTTCCCATGTAGCTGGGAGGCTTATTGAAGAATAGGTGAAAATTCTTGAAATGTCCCTTCAGGTGTTAAATTTTGGACCAGGCCCTAATAATAAAGTTCCCTAGATTCTAATTACAAGTATCATCCAGGAAACATTTTTACCTGCTACTTCCTCCCATTCTTAGAATTACACTATTACAATTATACCCTTAAAAATGTTTAGCCATAGAAATTTTGTTGGAGGGCTGATTTACACATTGGTTATGGCAAGAGGTCCCTGTTTTATAAATTAAGCAGAATATAAATAATGTACTTGTTGTTATTCAGTTGGTGACTCATGTCTGACTCTTTGTGACCCCTTCGACTGCAGCACATGAGCCTTCCCTGTCCTGCACTATCTCCTGGAGTTTCCTCAAACTCATGTCCACTGAGTCTGTGATGCCATCCAACCATTTCATCCTCTGCCTTCATCCCCTTTTGCCCTCAATCTTTCCCAGCATTGGGGTCTTTTCCAATGAGTCAGTCTTCAAATCAGGTGGCCAAAGTATTGGAGTTTCAGCTTCAGCCTCAATCCTTCCAATGAGGATTCAGGACTGATTTCTTTTAGGATTGACTGGTTTGATCTCCTTGCAGTCCAAGGGGCTCTCAAGAGTCTTCTCCAGCACCACAGTTGAAAAGCAACTGTTCTTGAGTATTCAGTCTTCTTTATACCCCAACTTTCACATCTGTACATGACTACAGGAAAAACCATAGCTTTAACTCTATGGACCTTTGTTGACAAAGTGATATCTCTACTTTTTAATACATTGTCTAGATTTGTCTTGGTTTTCATTCCAAAAACAAGTATCCTTTAACTTCATGGCTGCAGTCACCATTCTCAGTGATATTGGAGCCAAAGAAAATAGTTTTTCACTGTCTTCATTTTTTCCAGTCTATTTGTGATGAAACGATTGGATTGAATGCCATATTCTTCATTCATTGAATGTTGAGTTGTAAGGCATTTTTTTCACTCTCCTCTTTCACCTTCCTCAAGAGACTTTTTAGTTCCTCTTTGATTTCTGCCATTAGGGTGGTATCACCTGCCTATCTGAGATCACTGATGCTTCTCCCAGCAATCTTATTACAACTTGTACTGCACCGATCCCAGTATTTTGTATGATGTTTTCTACATAGAAGTTAAATAAAGGTGACAATATACAGCTTTGACATATTCCTTTCTCAGTTTGAAACCAGTCTATTGTTCCATGTCCAGTTCAAAATGTTGCTTCTTGACTGGCATACAGGTTTCTGAGGAGGCAGGTAAGATGATCTGGCATTCCCAATTCTTTAAGATTTGTTCACAGTTTTTTTGTTTTTTGTTTGTTTGTTTTTGGATCCACACAGTCAAAGGCCTTAGCATAGTCAATGATGCAGAAATAGATGTTTTTCTGGAATTTTCTTGCTTTTTCTATGACACAACAAAGGTTGGCAATTTGATCTTTATTTTCTGTCTCTTTTCTAAATCCTGATTGTACAGCTAGAAAATCTTATTCAAATAATGTTGAAGCCTAACTTGGAGGATTTTGAACACTACATTCAAGCAAGTGAAATGAGTGCAATTGTGTGTAATTTGAACATTGTTTTGTATTGCCCTTCTTTGAGATTGGAATGAAAACTGACTTTCCCAGTACTGTGGCCACTGCTGAGTTTTCCATATGTGCTGTTGTATTGAGTACAGAACTTTAACAGTATCATCTTTTAGGGACTGAAACAGCTCAGCTGGAATTCTACCACTTCTACTAACTTTGCTCATAGTAAAGCTTTCTAAGGCCCACTTGATTTCACACTCCTGTATGTCTGGCTCTAGATGAGTGACCACAGCATTGTAGTTGCCTCGGTCATGAAGACCTTTTCTGTTAAAATCATTCTGTGCATTCTTGCCACTTCTTCTTAATCTCTTCTGCTTCTGTTCAGTTCAGTTCAGTGCTCAGTCGTGTCTGACTCTTTGCAACCCCATGAACTGCAGCATGCCAGACCTCCTTGTCCATCACCAAATTCTGGAGTCCACCGAAACCCACGTCCTTCAAGTTGGTGATGCCATCCAATCATTCATCCTCTGTCATCCCCTTCTCCTCCTGCCCTCAATCTTTCCCAGCATCAGGGTCTTTTCAGATGAGTCAGCTCTTCGCTTCAGGTGGCCAAAGTATTGGAATTTCAGCTTCAGCATCAGTCCTTCCAATGAACACCCAGGACTGATCTCCTTGAGGATGGACTGGTTGGATCTCCTTGCAGTCCTAGGGTCTCTCAAGAGTCTTCTCCAACACCACAGTTCAAAAGCATCAATTCTTCAGCACTAAGCTTTCTTTATAGTCCAACTCTCACATCCATACATGACCACTGGAAAACCATAGCCTTGACTAGATGGACCTTTGTTGACAAAGTAGTCTCTGCTTTCTAATATGCTATCTAGGTCAGTCATAACTTTCCTTCCAAGGAGTTGAGTGTCTTTTAATTTCGTGGCTGCAGTCACCATCTGCAATGATTTTGGAGCCCAGAAAAATAAAGTCAGCCACTGTTCCCACTGTTTCCCCATCTATTTCCCATGAAGTGATGGGACCAGATGCCATGATCTTAGTTTTCTGAATGTTGAGCTTTAAGCCAACTTTTTCACTCTCCTCTTTCACTTTCATCAAGAGGCTCTTTAGTTGTTCTTCACTTTCTGCCACAAGTGTGGTGTCATCTGCATATCTGAGGTTATTGACATTTCTCCTGTCAATCTTGATTCCAGCTTGTGCTTCCTACAGCCCAGCATCTCTCATGATGTACTCAACATATAAGTTAAACAAGCAGGGTGACAATATACAGTCTTGACTTACTCCTTTTCCTATTTGGAATCTGTTGTTCCATGAGAATCCCAAGAGATGCACTGGTTACCAAACTATGTCTTCCAACAACACAAGAGAAGACCCTACACATGGACATCACCAGATGGTGAACACGGAAATCAGGATGATTATATTCTCTGCAGCCAAAGATGGAGAAGCTCTATACAGTCCACAAAATAAGACCAGGAGCTGACTGTGGCTCAGATCATGAACTCCTTATTACCTAATTCAGACTGAAATTGAAGAAAGAGGTGGAAACTACTACACCATTCAGGTATGACCTAAATCAAATCCTTTATGGCTATACAGTAGAAGTGAGAAATAGATTTAAGGGACTAGATCTGACAGACAGAGTGCCTGAAGAACTATGAATGGAGGTTTGTGACATCGTACAGGAGAAAGGAATCAAGATCATCCCCCAGAAAAAGAAATGCACAAAAGCAAAATGGCTGTCTGAGGAGGCCATACAAATAGCTGTGAAAAAGAAGGGAAGAAAAAAACAAAGGAGAAAAGGAATTCCGTTTGAATGCAGGCTTCCAAAGAATAGCAAGGAGAGATGAGAAAGACTTCCTCAGTGATCAGTGCAAAGAAATAGAGGAAAACAATAAAATGTGAAAGACTAGCGATCTCTTCAAGAAAATGAGAGCTACAAAGGGAACATTTCATGCAAAGATGGGCTCAATAAAGGGCAGAAATGGTAGGGACCTAACAGAAGCAGAAGATATTAAGAAGAGGTGGCAAGAATACACAGAAAAATACACATTATCTTTATGACCCAGATAATTGTGATGGGGTGATCACTCACCTGTAGCCAGACATCCTGGAATGTGAATTCAAGTGGACCTTAGGAAACATCACTATGAAAAAAGGTAGTGGAGGTGATGAAATTCCAGTTGAGCTATTTCAAATTTGAAAGATGATGCTGTGAAAGTGCTGCACTCAATATGACGGCAAATCTGGAAATCTCACCACTGGCCACAGGACTGGAAAAGGTCAGTTTTCATTCCAATCCCAAAGAAAGGCAATGCCAAAGAATGTTCAAACTCCTGCACAATTGCACCCATCTCACACGCTAGTAAAGTAATGCTCGAAATTCTCCAAGCCAGCCTTCAAAAGTACATGAACCGTGAACTTCCAGATGTTTAAGCTGGATTTAGAAAAGGTTGAGGAACCAGAGATCAAATTGCCAGCATCTGCTGGATTATCAGAAAAGCAAGAGAGTTCCAGGAAAACATCCACTTCTTTCTTTATTGACTATGCCAAAGCCTTTGACTGTGTGGACCACAACAAACTCAGGAAAATTCTTAGAGACGGGAATATCAGACCACCTGACCTACCTCTGGAGAAATCTATATGTAGATCAGGAAGCAACAGTTAGAACTGGACATGGAACAACAGACTGGCTCTAAACAGGGAACGGAGTACATCAAGGCTGTATATTGTCACCCTGCTTATTTAACTTATATGCAGAGTACATCATGAGGAACGCCGGGCTGGAAGAAGCACCAGCTGGAATCAAGATTGCTAGGAGAAATATCAATAACCTCAGATATGCAGATGACAGCACCCATATGGCAGAAAGCGAAGAACTAAAGAGCCTCTTGATGAAAGTGAAAGAGGAGCGTGAAAAAGTTGGCTTAAGACTCAACATTCAGGCAACTAAGATCATGGCATCTGGTCCCAGCACTTCATGGCAAATAGATGGGGAAACAGTGGAAAGAGTGGCAGTCTATTTTTGGGGACTCCAAAATCACTGCAGACAGTGACTGCAGCCATGAAATTAAAAGATGCTTACTCCTTGGAAGGAAAGTTATGACCAACCTAGACAGCATATTAAAAAGCAGAGACATTACTTTACTGAGAAAGGCCCGTCTAGTCAAAGTTACGGTTTTTCCAGTAGTCAGGTGTGAATGGGAGAGTTGGACTATAAAGAAGATTGAGATGCTTTTGACCTGTGGTGTTGGAGAAGACTCTTGAGAGTCCCTTGGACTGCAAGGAGATCCAGCCAGTCCATCCTAAAGTCCTAAATCAGTCCTGAACATTCATTGGAAGGACTGATGCTGAAGCTGAAGCTCCAATCCTTTGGCCACCTGGTGCGAAGAGCTGACTCCCTTGAAAAGAACCAGATGCTGAGAAAGACAAGGTGGGAGGAGAAGGGGACGACAGAGGATGAGATGATTGGATGGGATCACTGACTCAACGGACGTGAGTTTGAGCAAGCTCTAGGAGTTGGTGATGGATGGGGAAGCCTGGTGTGCTGCAGTCCACGGGGTCACACAGAGTTGGACACGACTGAGCGACTGAACTGAACTGACTGCCTGGTCTCCAGGAGGAGCGGGTTCTCTGCTCCAGTAAAACGGCTGCTCCCACCATCTCGATGGGCAACCTGGACGCTCCTGAGATGTGGCTGCAGGGTCCATGGCCGTTGACGTGAGCCCTACCCCCACCCCCCATCTTCTAAACTCCTCTGCTCTCTGAGGGCTCATCACTCTTGGTGTGACCTATTCCGACCTAGATCCCCCCGGACTCATCTTCATCCTGCCCCAAGAGGACTCTGCGAGTGCCTCTCCCCCCGCAGGCCACAGTAGGGTTTCGTGTGGTGGTCGTGGAGACGCTACAGGCACACACTTGCTTTTATTTGGTCGTAATCATAGCCTCTTCCTGTATCTCAGGCTTCTCCAGGTATTTACCTCCCTGAGGCTCTCTCTTCTCTTCCTTGACTATTCTCCAAAATTCTGCACGCGTTAAACAGGGCTCGTTCTGCCTGTCTTGATGCAGGCTTCCGTTCAGTTCAGTTCAGTCCCTCAGCATGTCAGACTCTTTGCGACCCTATAGACTGCAGCACGCCAGGCCTCCCTGTCCATCACCAGCTCCCGGACCTTGCTCAAAGGCATATCCATCGAGCTGGTGATGCCATCCAACCATCTCATCCTCTGTTGTCCCCTTCTCCTCCCGCCTTCAATCTTTCCCAGCATCAGGGTCTTTTCCAAGGAGTCAGTTCTTCGCATCAGGTGTCCAAAGTATTGGAGCTTCAGCATAACTCCTTCCATTCAATATTCAGGACTGATTTCCTTTAGGTCAGACTGGTTGGATCTCCTTGCAGCCCAAGTCTTCTCCAACACCACAGTTCAAAAGCATCAGTTCTTGGGCACTCACCCTTCTTTATGGCCCAACTTTCACATCCACACATGACTATGCGAAAAAACGTAGCTTTGGTTACATGGGCTTAGGACCTGACTATGCTCAGATCATTGCCAACATTTCCATCATTCCATAATCTTAAATATATAATATTTTTAATATTTAATATAATATTTAATATTTATTATAATATTGTTAAATATAATAACATAAAGCTGTCCTTTGTATCCATGAGAGGTTTGTTCTGGGACCCCCATGGAAACCAAAATCCACAGATGCCCTCCACATCTGCTTGGTCTGCATTTGCGGGGCAGTGTGGAGGGCTGTCTGTTTACAGACTTTATGTATTATAAACACACACGTGCATATACGTTTTTGGGGACGGAAATATTGTACATACCACACACAGGAGACACAGGCCACCTAGATAAGCCTATGGCACAAGCACACACCATTTCCTCAGTTTTGCCATGTGACCCTCATTCACATCAAGATCACAACTCTGTCTTGCTTGGGGAAAGCTGTCCAGGCTGCTGCTGGATTTGTGCTTTTGGAGTCCTAGGGCCACAGAGGGGATTCAGGGCATCCTATGACCATGACCGTGGTACCCAGGGCTGCAAGCTCCTAAAGCTGCCCTTGTTATGACGTCACAGCCACCTGGACCCAAGATGCCCAGCAGCAGTAAAAAGGACTTTTGAGCTTTTCTGGGTTCTTAACCTCTGTATTGATATTCTGTCTGCCCAAATCATCAGAAGCCCTGACGGCTCTTCCCTGAGGGTTCCTCCTGCTGAGCGAGACACAGCCCCAACCCAACTCTAGAGCAAAGATGCTAGCTGCTGGCTTTCCCAGGCTCCCTTGCAGCTAGAGCGTGTCTCAGACGGGCCTGGCGCAGCTGAGGAGACTCATGCCCCCATTCAACGTTGGAAGCTGATGCACAAGGCAATGGACTGTGCAGAAGCAATTCCGGGAAGGGGTTGGCAGCTGGAACGTCTGCTTTGGAAGGCAGCCTGGGTGAATTCCTAGGGGCCAGCCCAGCGTCTGGCATTGAGGTGTGGGCAGCTCCCCAGTGCTGTGTGTGTTACCTGCATGGGCCCGATTCTGTGCCCGGCTCTGGCTGCTTCTGTCTGTCCTGCCCCCACGCCTGGGATACCCCAGAGCTGCTTAGTATACTCCTCAGTCATTCTGGCTTCCGTTAGCCAGAGTCCAGTGGCTCAGCTGGTAAAGAATCTGCCTGCAATGCAGAAGACCTGGGTTAAATCCTTGGGTCGGGAAGATCCCCTGGAGAAGGAAATGGCAACCCACTCCAGTATTCTTGCCTGGAGAATTCCATGGACAGAGGAGCCTGGCGGGCTACACACAGTAGCAGAGACAGACATGACTGAAGTGACAAAGAGTTTCACTTTCAGTTCAGTTCAGTCGCTCAGTCGTGTCCGACTCTTTGCGGCCCCACAGACTGCAGCACGCCAGGCCTCCCTGTCCATCACCAACTCCCGGAGTCCGCCCAAACTCATGTCCATTGAGTCGGTGATGCCATCCAACCATTTCATCTTCTGTCAGCCCCTTCTCCTCCTGCCCTCAATCTTTCCCAGCATCAGGGTCTTTTCCAGGGAGTCAGCTCTTCGCATCAGGTGGCCAAAAGATTGGAATTTCAGCTGCAACATCAGTCCTTCCAATGAACACCCAGGACTGATCTCCTTGAGGATGGACTGGTTGGGTCTCCTTGCAGTCCAAGGGACTCTCAAGAGTCTTCTCCAACACCACAGTTCAAAAGCATCAATTCTTCAGTGGTCCAGTTTCTTTATAGTCCAACTCTCACATCCACACATGACCAATGGAAAAACCATAGCCTTGCCAAGTGTTTAAATGAGCCTACTCATTGCCCTACTGCAGATTCCCCACCTCCTCATTCACAATCATGCTTTTGGTGGAGTTTCTCTCAGTAACTCGGCTCAAGCATAAGTGTTTCTCTTTATAGGAGCTCCCATGCTCCAGAGTTATTATTAACTTCAAGGTTCAGGGGAAGATAACACCTCTAAGAGTCCCTGCCTGCCCCGACCCCTGTGGAGTCTCCCTCCGCTTGACTTCCCATGTGGCTCTCCGGGTGGACCTGTATCTTCACTTTGCTTACCTTGTGTGTGGATGCAGACACTTTGCAGAAAAAGGGAGCTAGGCTGTGGGAAAAAAACCCAAACTTCCACGCAATTCGGAGCCTTTTGTAAAGGTCCATTATCTGCTGCCCGCACCTCCTCGTGCATGTAAACTAGTGATTTGCAGGCTCCCATCACCAACAGTGACCAAGACCAGTGCCCACACGGGTACAGAAACCTTCCCGTGAGTATGAAGAATACCCCAAAGGCCTTTTAGGAACATCACCCAGATGGGAGTCCCTGAAAAAAAACAGGCTCTCTGCTCTGTGAGTGGAAACTCAGATTCCCAAACCAAATTGGAGAGGGGGGGTCTCAATGGGCAAATATTTTTAGAATCAGTGCAGCAAAGGGTTCTACAGAGATGATACTTAGGTAAAAGCTCCGGCCATCTGGTCTCAACCCAGTTTCCATCACAGCACAGAGGGACCTCCTTGAAGCTGTGACCGAGCTACCAGCGTGTGGCTGCAGCTACGGAAGCCGGAGTTCCACCACCCTCATTGACCGGTGCTTAAGTCCTGCCACACAACGTGTACCCTGGTGGGTTCATGACACGGGTCACCCCAGACTCTTCAGCAGAAGGGCTTGAGAGTGCTCAGAGCCTCACCCCAGTTGTGCCGTGTGGGAGCACACTTGGTCAGCTCAGTAATTCGTACAAGGAAAAAAAAAAAAAAAAACAGAGAGAGAGAGAGAGAAATTTAGAATCAGGCAGGTCTGCACCCCGGCGACACTGGGGCAGAAGCGACAGCCCAGGTCCTGTGCGATTCCCACGCAGGGTCAGCTTGTGGCCGGAGGCTCTTTGGGGTGACTCACATGCATGGCCAGATGCAGCCCGTCTGGCTGCCTCTGTGTCAGTTCCCCGCCGCCTGTCACTGGGGGTGGGGCGGACATTGCTTCAAAGTGACAATGTGGCTTCTGTTTATGGATTACAGACGCATAAAGGGAACCAGTCACCGTCTGCACGTGTCTGCCTGCAGTCACCGGCCATCCCTATGACTTTAGGTTCTTCTAAGTCTATTCATCGTGGAACTCAAAAACTGCCAGTGACCCAATTCTGCCGACAGAACATCCATCTGCTTTAAGATTTTCGAAAACAGCCAGCCTGAAACAAACTAACGAGAGAGAAACTAGTTACAAAAACAAAAAAAGCATGCTCGCTTTTCACATCCTAATGCGTCTACACCCCTCTGGTCTCTTCACCTGGTTTACAACCAGCCGGTTGTAAAAGCAGCCCCGGCCCGGGCCCATCTCTCCTGGAGAAAAAACCACAAGAGCTTGGGGTCTTGACTCAGCAGAGCCGTCAGCATGGGCCCCACAGAGATGCTGCCCCAGACGAAGAAGAAAGCACACGCGGAAAGTTCTCTATCAAAATAGAGCAATTTATTCGAGACAACCGAATATGGCCTGTTGATTCTCTCTTGGAACAAATGAGCCATCACACGCACACACACACACGCACACACACACACACACGGTGATTCTCTTTCCAGGAGCGCGTGAGGGTGAGGGTTGTTGTGGGGGATAGGGGGAGAGAACGGAACGGGGCAGGGGGTGGGGGCTGTGTGGATGGAACAAAAGCTGGAAGATGCGGACAGGACATCTGGCTGCACGTCTGACACAGACAATAAAAATCGCAGAAGCCAGAAATTCACAAACCTCGGGGAGCGGAGGGAGGGAGACACTCTGCTTTGTATGGGAAACACGTTCGGGAAAAAAAAAAAAAACTCTGACAACAAAAAGTGGGCGGAAAGGTTAAAAAAAAGAAAAGAAAAAACAGGGAACAATGTAGACCCTTACTCCCAACAAAGTGCACTTCGCTTGGCTCCGAGATCTCTTTTCAGAAAGACAAAGTGAACATTGCGGTTCTGTAGCCGTCCATTGGCATCAGATGCGCTCCTGGGGGCTTGCATGCGTGTGTGGGCATCGGAGGAGCTCCCCGGCACGGCGGACGATTCCGGGGATTGTTCTGTGCGTTATTCTCTGCTTTCGGCACCAAGGTCCCATCTGGGCACTGAGGACCGCGGAGCGCTCTGCACGACGTCTAGAAGCTGCTTGCACTGCCGAGGCCATGTTCCCGCCGAGCGCTGCCAGGAGGCACAGCGGGCGTGACTCAGGGTAGGCATGGCTTCCAGGGATGCTGGCTGCCTCCTCCTCGTGGCCCCCACCCCGGGGCCTCTTCCCCGATGGTACACCGGCAGTTCTGCCTTCCTCAGCAGCCTCACATCATCGCCGCACCCGGTATCCAGTCCGCGTCCTTGACCTCCCACTGGCTCCAACCCGGCAACTTCCAGACTGGTTCAGGTGCACCAGGAGGCCAATGTCAACACGTGGGAGACCGTGTGTACTGACCTCCCCCGTGATGATCCTCTCCTGAGCCTTTTATACTGAATCCCACCATCACCACCCTCCAGCAGCATTTGGCTCATCAAACGCAAATTGCGTCCAGAACCCGGACAGCTGATGCTGTGTGGAGAGTGCCACGTTTTTACTCGGGGAGGGGTACAGGTATGGTGTTTAACTAGCCCTCTGCAAACTGCATCTCAAAGTTAGTGATTTAGCGGGTGGTGGGGGAGCAGTGATTATCCATGGACCCCTGAAGGCGTCTGCTGTCTTCAAAGGTGGGAGTGGAGACTCCAACCGAACACTGACCTTCTTCTGAAAGGTTAAGCGTTTAGATACAGCAGAGCCTGAATAACACGCCCGACGTGTGAACAGAGTGTCTTTTGGTCTTGTACCTTTGGGGGCGGGGGGGCGGTTTGAAAACCTCTCAGATCCACAGAGACTCGTTAATGCACTGAGAGAGATGAATGCACTCTGGCTTTGGGGCTGCTTCCGGGACAATCCACCTTCTGCCCAAAGGCCTGGCCATGCCCTTTGGTTGGCTTTTGGGTCCATGGACAGATACCAGCACCCTCCATATACCATCCGGGCTGGTTGCTGGGACAGAAAAGTGCTGCAACCTACCCACCCACGGCCAGCCCCACTGCTGGCTGGGGGGGAAACAGATAAGCCCAGAGGACCCGCTGCTAATTTACAAGCTGGGTCAGCATCGGGTCAAGACAACTGTTAAGTACAAAGATCACCTGATCCAAGGGAAAGGAAAACTCCCCTAGGGACACACAAAGCCATGTTTTAATTTTTTTTTTTAAAGAGTAAAAAGATTTGCTTAAAAAAAAAAAAAAGGACAATTCTTTTCCTCTGACCTGCTGCCAGAGAAAGCAAACTGTGAAGATGACCTGTGAAGACACCCTACATCTGTTAGTTCACCCCCCGCCCAGGGCTGAAAAGCTCTCCCCGATTGCTTCTGTCACTGGGAAAGCCCATGAGGTCCCAGAGGCCCCTCTGGTTGGTCATCCCTGGAGGGACTTGGCCGAACTGCTCTGGTTTTGGGGTGGGGGGCCCACCTGTGGCCCCGAGTCTTGAACTAGGCGGCATTGGTGGTGTGGAGCAGGGCGGTTCTGTCGGCCCCCCTTCACTGATGCTGGTTCTGGGAATGCTTCTTGGGTTCCAGGGCATCCCCTTGTCCACGGCTATGGTAGGGCGCAGCAGGAAAAGAAAACAAAACAACACCCAGGTCTTCCTGGAGCAGAAAAGGGGCTGGGGTCTTCAGCTCCAGCCGCACACACCAGCCCTGAGGCCAACCCCAGAGGTGCCCACCCAGAGTCCCCTCGCTGCCTTCCACCAAACTGAAAGTGAAGGGACTCCTCTACCTGTCTCTCCCTAAAGGTATCATTTTTTTTTTTCTTAAATATGAATCACACAAAGCTCTCATGTCTGAATGGCCATTTTACGATTTTAAAATTGTTTTAGCATAAAAAATATCTTTTTTTTTCTTCTCCAAATATACTCCGGGCTCTTTCTCTTATAAGTCCTGTTTTTCTTTCTTCTTCCGCCTCCTGTGAAAACTCCCCCTTGCCGTGCCTTCTTACATAAAGGATTTACTATGGGCCGAAAGTGCCCTTGAGACGGAGGATGGGAGGTGACTATGAGGGAGGCGGATGGGGAAGGGGCATGGGGGAGGGCGGGGGAAGGTAGTGGGGAGGGGGATGGGCGTGGGGGGTTGGGGAGGGGAAGATGCAGGCAAGAAAGCTGTCGTCAGAGACTGTCACCCCATCCAAGAGAGAGGGGCTGTCTCTGTGGTGGGTGAAACAACAGCAAAGAAGCAAGACACCCAGGAACAGTTTCCACCTCGGACCCAACACCTGCCCCTTACCCCACCCCCCAACCCCACCAACCAAGACGACAGGATTCCAGCCCATAGAAAAACCACAGAGACAAAGATTCTAGAAAATAGAAACTGTTGGGATTTCAAAGGTAGCCATTTCTTCCATACAAACTGGTCTTTCAAACGTCCTTGTGAGAGTTTAACTGTAATGTCCAAATTTTTAGGGAAAAATCCAAAAAACAAAAAACCCATTGACGGGCGGAGTTTTTCCTCCCCTCTCGGTTTATCACAGCATTTTTTCTTCTTCTTTTCGTTTCGGCACAGCCTTTCCTGTTTTTCTCATTCCTCTCAACCATTGGAGCCTGTTCTGGGTGGAAACCGATTTCTGCACCATGTCAAGCTGGCGGCTTGGCGCTCTCCCGGGGCTGGACGTTCCGGGTGGAAACCATTCCTTTCCTCCCCCTCTGATAGGACTTGCATGTGTGTTTTCCATTTTAAACATCTCGTCAAAGGTTACCAAAAAAAAAAAAAAAATACAGACTCTGGTAGCCAGGGATGACTTGGTCTCAAAGGACACTCCCTAAGGTCAGGCTGGTGCAGTTTCGGAGCTGACGGAATTGTGTCTGAATAGTGCTACAACCCCACATGTTCACTGCTGGTCCATTAGAATTCTCTTCTCGTGTCTATAATATTTTTTTCTGTGTGTGTTTGTTTTCACAGATCTAACACGCACACCTGGAAGGAGAGAGAAAAGCACCTGTTATGTTGAGAGGCACCATAAGATGCCCTTAAGACCACAGGATGGCACACGGCCCATGGACCAAACCTGGCCCAGCGTCCACTTGTTTATAAATAAAGTTTTATTTGTGCACAGTCCACTCTGTGTTCATTCAGCGTGAATGAACATTCATTCAAAGTGAATTCACTCAGGGCTCATTCCGACCAGCTCTAGCAGACAGGTGACTGTCTAAACATCATTACCACCCAACCGCAGGCCACGGCCGTGGGTGGGTGTCACAGACCAGACCACTACACGGCGGAGCAGAAGGAAACTGAAGCGTCAGCACACATCTGGGGCAGGGGGGCAGGCTGACACTCAGCCAGCCAGCGCCCTGCCTTACAGCTCAGGGCAATTCCAAAGTGCAGGCGTGAATCCGCAAGCTGGACACCTCAGGGCACCAGCAGACGGTTACTGGGACCCAGGAGACCAGTGGAATGGAAGGTTGGGAATTCGTCTCCAGAGGGTCTGGGTGGGAGGACAAACGTGGAAGCCAAGGCTGGGCCAAGTTGCTCAGCACCTGGGATGTGGGGGGCACTTCTCTGCTGTGGTGGGAGGCCCCGAGCTCCCCGAGGGTTCCAGCAGCAGCCACGGATTCCACATCAGATGCCAGCAACACCCCCCACACACCCGCAAAAGAACCCACAGCCCGAATGCCTCCAGACACTTCCAATGTCTCCAGGGGTGCAATCGTTCCAGCTGAGAACCACCAATTCCGCCAGAAAAGAAAAACAACATCCAGGAAGCGAGAAGAGACGTCCGCTCCCAGAGCACTGCCCAGCCCAGATGCTTCCTTCGCCAACAGGCATCTCCGAGGCCCGTCCCGGCCCTGGGAGCGCGCCCACGTGGGTCTCAGGGGTCTGGACCGTTCGTGACCCCTTCCCTGAACCCTCACTCCCCCATGCATCCCCTCTCTCTCCTGCCCGGGGGAACCCCAGGGTGCCGCTTCCGGAGCCGCCTGACGCACTGGCACCCACTTTGCCCCTCCGGGGGATGCAGCACACCTCAAAGATGCTCCCAGTGCCTCGGTAGCTGTGGACGAGACTTCCGCTCTGCAAAGCAAGCGCGCCGTCACTCGAGAGGGGAACACTGACGAGGCCACACCCCCGCTGGGTGTGTCAGCTCAGACGCTTCCAAAGACACGGATGCTGATAGAACTTTCAGTGAAAGGGGCTCTGGCGGCTGCGGGAAGTCTGAATCAGAACTACGGCCCCGGGGGGTGGGGGGGCGGGGTGGAGGAGAATGCAAAATGTGGGAAGCTGCTGGATAGAGCACGGGGACTTTAGCTCGGTGCTCTCTGATAACCTGAAGGCTTGAGATGGGTGGGGAGAGGGAGGTTCAAGAGGGCGGGTCCATTCTGGGACCACACGCAATATCTGCTGCTGCCAATGGAGGGCAGTGGCGGGTGCAACGTTTCCTGCCAAGGACTCAGAAAACACATAACCCGAGTCCCTGGCAGGGGCGACCCAGCTCCCACAAAGAGCCCCGGGTAGATGGCGCTGGGTGGGCTTATGCTCCCCTCCAGGGAACCGAGGATGTGTCTAGATATGTGTCCAAGGCGAGGCACTCCTGAGTGCAAACTCGGGTTCTGGGGTCACAAAGAAAGTGAAAGCAAAGCGTCAGTCGCTCAGTCCTGTCCCACTCTTGGCGACCCCACGGACTGTGGCCTGCCAGGCTCCTTTGTCCATGGGGTTCTCCAGGCGAGAACACTGGAGTGGGTTGCCGTTCCCTTCTCCGGGAGAATCTTCCCGACCCAGGGATCGAACGCGAGTCTCCCGCATTGCAGGCGGATTCTTTACCACCTGAGGCACCAGGGAAGCCCTCAGGTCAGTGAGAACTTGGCTGTGTTGGGTGTGGGGCTGGGCAGGGGGGAGACCCGGGCGGAGGGATTGCAGGGGGCTGACCTGAGTGTTCTAGATGTGCGCGCACTTGTCGAAGGAGACGCTGGCCACGTACGTCCCGTCGGGGCTGAAGCCCACACTGTAGACGGGCTCCTGGTGCTTGGTGAGCGTGTGGATGCACACACCCCGCTCCATGTCCCAGAGTCGGACGGTAGAATCGAACGAGGTGCTGGAAGGACACAGAGGTCACCGAGGATGCCCGTGGGTTCAGAAAAGCTCACCACAGCTGCCAGCAGTTTCCCGCCAGTCTCCCGAGGATGCGACTCTCACAGTAAAAGAGTGGCTCTCCTGCGCAGACTCTGAACCTTTCATAGACTGTAAATGGGTACCTCTTCCTCTTCTCGAACATGACTCAAGATGCACTGAGCACAGAGCCATGGTCCAGGGAGGGGACACATGCATGCCTGTGGCCAACTCGCACTGAGGTATGCCAAAAACCATCACCACAACCTCGTAAAGTGTTTCATTCCCATTTAAAATAAACTAAAAAAAAAGTCACGCAATAAATCTCTTTCTCTTTTTGGGTGCCATTGTCAGGGGAACAAATTGAGAACCACACTCGTTTATTTCTGCACGTCTCTGAGACACGAACGTTACATCTTCGTGACATTTTGTAAAACGGTCCCACCACTGACAACACATGTTATCGCTGCCAACGAAAACAATGCCAAAAATAGAGCCGAGAGCCATATTTGGGGAAATAGCTAAGTGAGCGAACACAAATATTAACCCCACGGGAAGTAAAATATAATCGGATCCAAATATATAATCACACTCCCGGGAGCTGGAAATTTGAGTTGCGTCTAATTCTGAAAGAAGAGCAGGCGCGTATGTGTGCCAAGTTGTCCCATTCACGTCCGACTCTTTGTGACCCCACGGATTGCAGCCCGCCAGGCTCCTCTGTCCTTGGGATTCTCCAGGCAAGAACACTGCAATGGGTTGCCGTGCACTCCTCCAGGGAGTCTTCCTGACCCAGGGATCGAACCCATGTCTCTTACATCTTCAGCACTGGCAGGCGGCTTCTTGACAACTAGTGCCACCTGGGAAGCCCACCCACCACAAAGCTGTTTCTCCCAGCATTTCTTCCCTCTTCTGGGACTTACATCCATCTCTTTATGCTTGGTTGTCTAGAAGCCTCACTTACGCCCGTCACGGGTACCATGTGATTCAGAAACAAAACAACGGAAAACAAAAGACACCGTTTTGTTCCTAGACCTTTCAGTGGATTTGAGGACAGTGACTGGCAATAAGAGGATAAGAGCTCTCATGTTTTTCTGGATCAGCTTTTCAGCTGATGCAACAATTCCTTTCTATGTTTTCTGAGAGATGGCCTTGGGTCATGCACTTTCAGTAACAGACTGTTCATCCCACTGTTATGGGACAAAGACAAGGGGAGGGGGGCTACCTCTAACTTACAGCAAGGCTGGGCCACCGGCCACTCCTCCCCACCATGCCATTCTTGGCAACTACGCAGAAAAAAAACCCACTGCTGCTTCCTCGCAAGTCCTGTCTTTCCCAGGCCAGACACACCCACACTTAATGGGATCATGGTTTCTAGAAGCCTCAGGGTATCCTTCCTTCACTTGGAGTATCTTTAGCTTGTGTCCCTCAAGGTGCTTACTAAAATACCCTATTGGGAGGGCAACATTGTATCCTGCGTGACGTCGGACCAGGACCAGGAACACACAAGACTGCAGAACGCAGCCTCAGTGATGAGCTTTTGTGAACGTCTAGCCACTCTGCTCCCTTCTGGCGTATCACTGACTGACTAGTCCTCTGCCTCCGATGCTGGCGTCTAAGGTGGTTTACTGCCTATACAGGGGTCCCCATCCTCTGCGATCTGATGCCTGATGATCCGAGCTGAAGCAGATGAATCATAACAGAAATAAAGGGCACAGTAAATGTAGTGCGCTTCAATCATCCTGAAACCTTGGGAAAGTGATTTTCCATAAAGCTGGTCCCCGGTGGCAAAAAAGCAAGGGACAGCCAGGATGAACAGTTAGACTGGATCTGGTATCGGCTGGGGGACCTTTTATCACCATTCAACATTCTTCCCAGCTGCAGCCAAGTTGGGCCAAGTAAACCAAGCCCGAAGTTAAAGTCGCTCAGTCGTGTCTGGCTGTTTGTGACCCCATGGACTACACAGTCCCTGGGATTCTCCAGGCCAGAATACTAGAGTCGATAGCCTTTCCCTTCTCCAGGGGATCTTCCTGACCCAGGAATCGCACAAGGGTCTCCTGCATTGCAGGTGGATTCTTTAGCAACTGAGCTATCAGGGAAGCCCGACCAAGCGTGAGGTCCAAGCTAAATTGTTTCCTTTTTTCAGTTGTAGTAAAAAGCTTCATCAAAGCAAAGTGCCGAGAGACTGGAGGTACGTGATTCCTTCTTCCAGCCTCAAGGTTAAAAGCATCTTCATCTCAACTTAGCCATGACGTGATAAGCTCTATCTCGCAGCCCTTGCACAGTGAGCGGTCTCTCTGGTTGAGTTAGTTGGTTTCTAAGTAACTTTGAGTGTGAGTCGCTCAGTCGTGTCCAACTCTCTGTGACCCCACAGACTGTAGCCCACCAGGCTCCTCTGTCCATGGGATTCTCCAGGCAAAAATACTGGAGTGGGTTGCCATTTCCTTCTCCAGGGGAATCTTCCCAACCCAGGGATCGGACCCAAGTCTCCTGCATTATAGGCAGACTCTTTAGCATCTGAGGGCATAAACACGTTTGCAAGACACCCTGACAGCATCTCGTGGTCTCTTGGGGACATGAGGGACTTTTCCCGGCTGCGTGGCTGGCACAGCCTCAGCAATCAAGGGTGCTTTCGGGATCCGAGACTGGGGTGCGGGCTGTCTGTCCATTACCTTGCCAGCATGATGCTGGAGTTGGGGTTGCTGGTGGCTGGACCGGTGGGACTCTGCTTGATGGTGTATATCTCTTTGCTGTGCGCCTGAAGGTCGTGGACACACGTGTCCTGCTTCATACTCCAGATCTAGGGGACACAACGGGATCGCGGTGAGCAAAGGCTGATTCTCCCACCGGGGTGTGGGGAGTTGGTCACGGCTCCTGCCTGGAGCATTGCAGAGGTTTCTCTTGTCTCTGGGAAGCTCAGGGCCAGCGGGGTGGGCGGCTGACAAAGGGCAGGTGCTTCACAGGCAGAGGCGCCCGCTGACCACCAGGGGGCGCCCGTGAGAAAGGCGGGGGGGGGGGGCAGGGGTGAAGTTGGCGACGGGGATGAGAGGGGGCAGCGGGGGGGGGGGGGGGGCGGTCCATACCACCCTAGTCTGTTCTCAGAAGCTAAGCAGGGTCCGTTTGGGTCTAGCTAGTACTTGGATGGGAGAAAGGCCTCGGGAACGAAAGGAAGCTCCACGGGACTGTGGCCGATAAACAGGGCTTCATTGCCGGGGCAAGCGGCACGCCGTTTGCCAAGACAAAAGACGACAGAGACAGTAAGGGAGCTCACGACACAACTGTCAGCTGCAGGAGCAGCACTGGGACTGAAGACAGCGTGGGGGCTCCGGGGGTCACCTAGGGTCATTCCAGCCTTACCTTCACTGTGATGTCATCAGAGCAAGAGGCCTGCAACATGCCAGAGGGATCCCATTTGATGGCGTTGACCTCATTCTGCAAGAGAGCCAAAGGTTGAGAAAAAAAAAAAAAGGAAAGAAATGAAGGCCTGGGAGTAGTAAACAGGTTTCCAGGAGGGGGCAGTAATGCTCTGTCATCTATGCAGAAAGCCTGGCAGTACCAAACACAAGCATCCAGCAGGGGGCACGAGTGCTCTGTCTGCTCTGTGAAATGCCTGGGATTAGAAAAACCAAGCTTCCAACAGGGGGCAGGAGTGCTCTGCCTTCTCCGAAAAATGCCTGGGAGTAGTAAACACAAGCGTCCAGCAGGGGGCAGGAGCGCTCTGTCTGCTATGTGAAAAGCCTGGGATTAGTAAACACAAGTTTCCAACAGGGGGCAGGAGTGCACTGCCTTCTCCGAAAATAGCCTGGGAGTAGTAAACACAATCGTCCAGCAGGGGGCATGAATGCTCTGTCTGCTATGCATAAAGCCTGGGAGTACTAAACACAGCGTCCAGCAAGGGGCAGGAGCACTCTGTTCTTGCTGAAAATACGCCTGGGAATAGTAAGCACAAGTTTCCAGCAGGGGGCAGGAGCGCTCCGCCTTCTCTACAAAAAACCTGGGTGTAGTAAACACGAGCGTCCAGCAGGGGGCGGGAGTGCTCTGTGTTCTCTGCAAAATCCTGGGAGCATTATAAAAATAAATGGGGGGGGGGGAAGAAAAAAAGCCTGGGAGTAGTAAACACAAGCATCGAGACCCACTGTATGTGACATCATATCCACTGGATCTGATATCTCTTCCACTCTACCTATGACATCACACCCCTGTGTTTATGACAAGACACCCACTACATGTGACATCACACTGACTCTAAATGACATCACACATACAACATATGATATCCTATCCACTACATATGAAATCAAGCCCAGTATATTTATGATATCACCCTAATGTATTTATGATACCACACCCACTGTATTTATGATGCCACACCCACTATATGACATCATATATTCTATATATACCATCACATCCACTGTATAAGGCATAACCCCCACTCTTCTTGTGACATCACTCCCACTATATCTGACATCACATCCTGTCTGTCTTTGACTTCAAAACCACAATATCTATGAACACAACCACTGTATCTGTGACATCACACCCACTCTATTTGTGACATCACACCCACAACATTTGACATCGCTCCCACTCTATATGACATCACACACCAAACACATGATATCTTATCCAATACATACAACATCATGAACAGTCAATCTATGATAGCCCACAAATTATATCTATGACATCACACAGACTGTTTTGATGACAAATCATCAACTATATGTGATATTGCCTCCACTGTATCTATGATTTCATCCACTATATGTGACATCACACCCACTATGTTTATGGCATCATATCCATGATATATGACATCACACACACTATGTGTATGGGAACAGAACCTCTTTATCTAACATCACATCTACTCTATCTCTGTCATCACACCCACTGAATCGATTCTATCATACTCACTCTACATATGACATCACAGCCACATATATATGAAATCACATGCAGTATATATGACATAACATCCATTTTTTATGAAATCGTTCCTGTGTTTATGACTTCATATCCACGCTATTCATGACTTCACATCCACGCTATTCATGACATCAGATCCACTATACCTGTGAATCACAGCCATTATATGTGTGTCATCACAACAACTATTGTAGGACATCATATTCATTATATCTGACATCACACACAATGTGTCTATGACAACAGAGCCACTATATCTGACATCACATCCACTATATCTGACATCATATCGACTGTATCTGTGTCATCACACCCAGTGTATAAATGACATCACACCACTCTCTTCATGACATCACACCCTTGTATATGATATCACTTCCACTGATTATGACATCACATCGACTATATATGTGACAGCCACTGTAACTGTGACATCACTCCCATGATTATCACATCATATCATCTATATATGACACCACACACACTCTGTGTATGAGAACAAAACTATATCTGACATCACAGCTACTATATCTGATATCATATCCTCTATGTCTGTGTCATCACACCCACAGTATTGATATCACACCCACTATATGTATGACAACATATGCACTATATATGGTATCATATTCATTCTCTATGATATCACACCACTGTATTTGTGACATCATGAGAGAGTCGATTCCTAGGCAGATTGATAAGAAGTCCAGGGGTCCCCAAGGAGAGCCAAGGAGAGAGAGGTCTGGAATTCTCAAGGAGGAAGAAAGGACAGACCTTTCTTGTTTTTTTTCCCCCTCTTTCCCTCTACTTTCCTTAGGATTATATAACAATAGTGTATGCTGCTTGAGGACAGTCTCTGGAAAAAACCTTCTGACTAATCCTGTTATCTTCAAATGTTAATTATGGGGGTAGGTCTAGTGAGGTCTTTAAAACCTCCAGACATTCTTTTGATTCATTTTAATAACTAATTTGAGAGTAGATAACTTCGCTGCTAACAGTAGCAAGGGGGTACACTTTCTGCCCCCTTCTGATGCCTATATCAGAAGCTTTCTCTATCTCCTTTATACTTTAATAAAACTTTATTACACAAAACCTCTGAGCGATCAAGCCTCATCTCTGGAGGCTTAGAATCCCGGCATCTTTTCGTGGTTCAGCAACAACCATTCTAACGCTTCCACTGTGTTCATGACATCACACCCTCAATATATGACATCAAGTCCATTGTATGATATCACACCCACTATACATGTCACATCACAGCCACTGCATCTATGACTTCACAACCACTATGTTTAGGACATGATGTCCACTATATGTGCCGTCTCACACACTTTGAGTATGACAACACAGCCACTGTGTGTGACATCTCACCCACTGTATCTGACACCAATCCATTGTATCTTTCTCATCATACCCATTCTGTTGATGACGTCAAACCCACTCTATATATGACATCAGTCTGGTGTATGCATGACACCACATGCACTGTACATGACATCACATTCAATCTTGACAACATCAAAACACAGTATTTATGACATCACACCCACTATATATGACATCACATCCACTGTACCTGTGTCATCACGCCAACTGTATCGATGTCACACCCACTGGATGTATGACATCACACCCACTATTGTATGGCATCATATGCACTATATATGACATCCCATCCACACTTTGTGACAGCAAACTACTGTAGTTAGGACATCAAATCCACTGTATTCATGACATCACATCCACTACAGGTGACATCACATCCACTGTGTATGAAAGAAAGTGAATTTGGTCAGTCACGTCCGAATCTTTGAGACCCCATGGACTGTATCCTACCAGGCTCTTCCGTCCGTGGGATTTTCCAGGCAAGAATACTGGAGTGGGTTGCCATTTCCTCCTCCGGGAGGTCTTCCTGACCCAGGGATTGAACCCGAGTCTCCTGCATTGTAGGCAAACGCTTTCTCATCTGAGCCACCAGGAAAGTCTAGACACTGTGTATATGACATCATATCAAACATACATGTGACATCATAGCCACTGTATCTATGACATCACACACACTCTATTTATGACATCATATCCACTGTATATACCATCACACTCACTGTGTTTATGACAACAAAACCACTGGATCTGACACCATTCTATATGTCATCACACACACAACATATGATATACACAGCGTATGAAACCATGCCCAGGATAACTATGATATAACACCCTCTGTATTAATGATATCACACCCACTGTTTTAATCACCTCTAACCCACTCTATTTATGACAAAATAGCCACTATGTGGCAACACTTCCATTGTATATGACATCACAACCACTATACATGTGACATCACATGCACTGTATCAATGACATCACACCCACTGCATATATGACATCACACTAAGCATACCTATGACATCACTTTCACTATACATGGCATCACATCAAATGTTTATGACATCAAGCAACTGTATTTATCACATCACATTCACTGTATTTATACCACGACCACTATATATGACGTCATATCCAGTGGATCTGTGTCATCACTCCCACTGTATTGATAATATCACACCCACTGTATGGGTGACATCTTATGCACTATATATGGCATCACATCCACTTTTTATGTTCTCACACCGCTGTATTGATGACATCACACCTCCTGTATTTAGGACAAAAGGCCACTATAAATGACATCACATGCATTGTATATGACATCACATCCACTCTACATGTGACATCACAGCCACTGTATCTGTAACATCACACCCACTGTGTTTATGACATCACAACCATTATATCTGACATCACACACACTATATCTGACACCACATCAACTGTATGTGTCATCACACCCACTCTTTGTATGACATCATATGCTCTATATATGACATCACACCCACTATGTTTATGACAACACAACCACTATATTTGACATCACATCCACTCTATCTGCTACTTCACGCACACCATATCTATGATCACAGACACTGTACTGATGACATCACACCCACAGTATTTATGACATCTCGTCCACTGTATGACATCACACACATTTATAACATCACACTCACTATATATTTCCCATCCACTCCATCTGTGACATCACACCCACCATATCTATGATCAAACCCACTGCATCAATGACATCCCATCCACTCTATGTGACATCAATTCCAATGTATATGACATAACATTGTGTATACATGTGACATCACACCCACCATGTCTATGAGATCACAACCACTGTAACTATGGCGTCATACCCACTGATATTAGGACATCACACACAGCATATTTGTGATGTTGCCCCCACCATAACTATGATGTCACACACTCTATGTCATCACACCCACTGCATTGATGACATCATACCCACTCTCTCTGCCATCACACACACTCTATTTGTGACATCACACCCACAACATTTGACATCGCTCCCACTCTATATGGCATCACACACCAAACACAGGCTACCTTATCCACTACATATAACATCATGAACAGTCTATCTATGATAGCCCACAAATTATATCTATGACATCACACAGACTGTATTGATGACAAAACATCAACTATATGTGATATTGCCTCCACTGTATCTATGATTTCATCCACTATATGTGACATCACACCCACTATGTTTATGGCATCATATCCACTATATATGACATCACACATACTATGTGTATGAGAACACAACCTCTTTATCTATCATCACATCTACTGTATCTCTGTCATGACACCCACTGAATCGATGATATCATACCAACTGTACATATGACATCACAGACACATATATATGACATCACATGCAGTATATATGACATAACATCCACTCTTTATGAAATCATTCCTGTGTTTATGACTTCATATCCACGCTATTCATGACTTCACATCCTCGCTATTCATGACATCAGATCCACTATACCTGGGAATCACAGCCATTATATGTGTGTCATCACAACAACTATTGTAGGACATCATATTCATTATATCTGACATCACACACAATGTGTCTATGACAACACAGCCACTATATCTGACATCACATCCACTATATCTGACATCATATCGACTGTATCTGTGTCATCACACCCACTGTATAAATGACATCACACCACTCCATTCATGACATCACACCCTTGTATATGATATCACTTCCACTGATTATGACATCACATCGACTATATATGTGACAGCCCCTGTACCTGTGACATCACTCCAATGATTATCACATCATATCCTCTAGATATGACACCACACACTCTCTGTGTATGAGAACACAACTATATCTGACAACACACCTACTATAGCTGATATCACATCCTCTGTATCTGTGTCATCACACCCACTTTATTGATATCACACCCACTATATGTATGACAACATATGCACTCTATATGGTATCATATTCATTCTCTATGATATCACACCACTGTATTCGTGACATCATGAGAGAGTCGATTCCTAGGCAGATTGATAAGAAGTCCAGGGGTCCCCAAGGAGAGCCAAGGAGAGAGAGGTCTGGAATTCTCAAGGAGGAAGAAAGGACAGAACTTTTTTTTTTCCCTCTTTCCCCCTACATTCCTTAGGATTATATAACAATAATGTATGCTGCTTGAAGGACAGTCTCTGGAAAAAACCTTCTGACTAATCCTGTTATCTTCAAATGTTAATTATGGGGGTAGGTCTAGTGAGGTCTTTAAAACCTCCAGACATTCTTTTGATTCATTTTAATAACTAATTTGAGAGTAGATAACTTCGTTGCTAACAGTAGCAAGGGGGTACTCTTTCTGCCCCCTTCTGATGCCTATATCAGAAGCTTTCTCTATCTCCTTTATACTTTAATAAAACTTTATTACACAAAACCTCTGAGCGATCAAGCCTCATCTCTGGAGGCTTAGAATCCTGGCATCTTTTCGTGGTTCAGCAACAACGATTCCATCGCATCCACTGTATTCATGACATCACACCCTCAATATATGACATCAAGTCCATTGTATGATATCTTACCCACTATACATGTCACATCACAGCCACTGCATCTATGACTTCACAACCACTATGTTTAGGACATGATGTCCACTATATGTGCCGTCTCACACACTCTAAGTATGACAACACAGCCACTATGTGTGACATCTCACTCACTGTATCTCACACCAATCCATTGTATCTTTGTCATCATACCCATTCTGTTGATGAGGTCAAACCCACTCTATATATGACATCAGTCTGGTGTATGCATGACACCACATGCACTATACATGACATCACATTCAATCTTGACAACATCAAAACACAGTATTTATGACATCACACCCACTATATATGACATCACATCCACTGTACCTGTGTCATCACGCCAACTGTATCGATGTCACACCCACTGGATGTATGACATCACACCCACTATTGTATGGCCTCATATGCACTATATATGACATCCCATCCACACTTTGTGACAGCAAACTACTGTAGTTAGGACATCAAATCCACTGTATTCATGACATCACATCCACTACAGGTGACATCACATCCACTGTATATGAAAGAAAGTGAATTTGGTCAGTCACGTCCGAATCTTTGAGACCCCATGGACTGTATCCTACCAGGCTCTTCCGTCCGTGGGATTTTCCAGGCAAGAATACTGGAGTGGGTTGCCATTTCCTCCTCCGGGAGGTCTTCCTGACCCAGGGATTGAACCCGAGTCTCCCGCATTGTAGGCAAACGCTTTCTCATCTGAGCCACCAGGAAAGTCTAGACACTGTGTATATGACATCATATCAAACATACATGTGACATCATAGCCACTGTATCTATGACATCATACACACTATATTTATGACATCATATCCACAGTATATACCATCACACTCGCTGTGTTTATGACAACAAAACCACTGGATCTGACACCATTCTATATGTCATCACACACACAACATATGATATACACAGCGTATGAAACCATGCCCAGGATAACTATGATATAACACCCTCTGTATTTATGATATCACACCCACTGTTTTAATCACCTCTAACCCACTCTGTTTATGACAAAATAGCCACTATGTGGCAACACTTCCATTGTATATGACATCACAACCACTATACATGTGACATCACATGCACTGTATCAATGACATCACCCCCACTGCATATATGACATCACACTAAGCATACCTATGACATCACTTTCACTATATATGGCATCACATCAACTGTTTATGACATCAAGCAACTGTATTTATCACATCACATTCACTGTATTTATACCTCGTCCACTATATATGACATCATATCCAGTGGATCTGTGTCGTCACACCCACTGTATTGATAATATCACACCCACTGTAGGGGTGACATCTTATGCACTATATATGGCATCACATCCACTTTTTATGTTCTCACACCGCTGTATTGATGACATCACACCTCCTGTATTTAGGACAAAAGGCCACTATAAATGACATCACATGCATTTTATATGACATCACATCCACTCTACATGTGGCATCACAGCCACTGTATCTGTAACATCACACCCACTGTGTTTATGACATCACAACCATTATATCTGACATCACACACACTATATCTGACACCACATCAACTGTATGTGTCATCACACCCACTCTTTGTATGACATCATACGCTCTATATATGACATCACACCCACTATGTTTATGACAACACAACCAATATATTTGACATCACATCCACTCTATCTGCTACTTCACGCACACCATATCTATGATCACAGACACTGTACTGATGACATCACAACCACAGTATTTATGACATCTCGTCCACTGTATGACATCACACACATTTATAACATCACACTCACTATATATTTCCCATCACCTCCATCTGTGACATCACACCCACCATATCTATGATCAAACCCACTGCATCAATGACATCCCATCCACTCTATGTGACATCAATTCCAATGTATATGACATAACATTGTGTATATATGTGACATCACACCCACCATGTCTATGAGATCACAACCACTGTAACTATGGCATCATACCCACTGTTATTAGGACGTCACACCCAGCATATTTGTGATGTTGCACCCACCATAACTATGATGTCACACACTCTATGTCATCACACCCACTGCATTGATGACATCATACCCACTCTCTCTGCCATCACACCCACTCTATCTGTGACATCACAGCCACTCGATCAATGGCATCACACCCACTGTATGTGACATCATATCCACTGGATCTGATATCTCTTCCACTCTACCTATGACATCACACCCCTGTGTTTATGACAAGACACCCACTACATGTGACATCACACTGACTCTAAATGACATCACACATAATACATATGATATCCTATCCACTACATATGAAATCAAGCCCAGTGTATTTATGATATCACCCTAATGTATTTATGATACCACACCCACTGTATTTATGATGCCACACCCACTATATGACATCATATATTCTATATATACCATCACATCCACTGTATAAGGCATAACCCCAACTCTTCTTGTGACATGACTCCCACTATATCTGACATCACATCCTGTCTGTCTTTGACTTCAAAACCACAATATCTATGAACACATCCACTATATCCGTGACATCACACCCACTCTATTTGTGACATCACACCCACAACATTTGACATCGCTCCGACTCTATATGACATCACACACCAAACACATGATATCTTATCCAATACATACAACATCATGAACAGTCAATCTATGATAGCCCACAAATTATATCTATGACATCACACAGACTGTTTTGATGACAAATCATCAACTATATATGATATTGCCTCCACTGTATCTATGATTTCATCCACTATATGTGACATCACAACCCACTATGTTTATGGCATCATATCCATGATATATGACATCACACACACTATGTGTATGGGAAAAGAACCTCTTTATCTAACATCACATCTACTGTATCTCTGTCATCACACCCACTGAATCGATTCTATCACACTCTCTCTACATATGACATCACAGCCACATATATATGACATCACATGCAGTATATATGACATAACATCCATTTTTTATGAAATCGTTCCTGTGTTTATGACTTCATATCCACGCTATTCATGACTTCACATCCACGCTATTCATGACATCAGATCCACTATACCTGTGAATCACAGCCATTATATGTGTTTCATCACAACAACTATTTTAGGACATCATATTCATTATATCTGACATCACACACAATGTGTCTATGACAACAGAGCCACTATATCTGACATCACATCCACTATATCTGACATCATATCGACTGTATCTGTGTCATCACACCCAGTGTATAAATGACATCACACCACTCTCTTCATGACATCACACCCTTGTATATGATATCACTTCCACTGATTATGACATCACATTGACTATATATGTGACAGCCACTGTAACTGTGACATCACTCCCATGATTATCACATCATATCGTCTATATATGACACCACACACACTCTGTGTATGAGAACAAAACTATATCTGACATCACAGCTACTATATCTGATATCATATCCTCTATGTCTGTGTCATCACACCCACAGTATTGATATCACACCCACTATATGTATGACAACATATGCACTATATATGGTATCATATTCATTCTCTATGATATCACACCACTGTATTTGTGACATCATGATAGAGTCGATTCCTAGGCAGATTGATAAGAAGTCCAGGGGTCCCCAAGGAGAGCCAAGGAGAGAGAGGTCTGGAATTCTCAAGGAGGAAGAAAGGACAGACCTTTCTTGTTTTTTTTCCCCCTCTTTCCCTCTACTTTCCTTAGGATTATATAACAATAGTGTATGCTGCTTGAGGACAGTCTCTGGAAAAAACCTTCTGACTAATCCTGTTATCTTCAAATGTTAATTATGGGGGTAGGTCTAGTGAGGTCTTTAAAACCTCCAGACATTCTTTTGATTCATTTTAATAACTAATTTGAGAGTAGATAACTTCGCTGCTAACAGTAGCAAGGGGGTACACTTTCTGCCCCCTTCTGATGCCTATATCAGAAGCTTTCTCTATCTCCTTTATACTTTAATAAAACTTTATTACACAAAACCTCTGAGCGATCAAGCCTCATCTCTGGAGGCTTAGAATCCCGGCATCTTTTCGTGGTTCAGCAACAACCATTTTATCGCTTCCACTGTATTCATGACATCACACCCTCAATATATGACATCAAGTCCATTGTATGATATCTTACCCACTATACATGTCAAATCACAGCCACTGCATCTATGACTTCACAACCACGATGTTTAGGACATGATGTCCACTATATGTGCCGTCTCACACACTTTGAGTATGACAACACAGCCACTGTGTGTGACATCTCACCCACTGTATCTGACACCAATCCATTGTATCTTTCTCATCATACCCATTCTGTTGATGACGTCAAACCCACTCTATATATGACATCAGTCTGGTGTATGCATGACACCACATGCACTATACATGACATCACATTCAATTTGACAACATCAAAACACAGTATTTATGACATCACACCCACTATATATGACATCACATCCACTGTACCTGTGTCATCACGCCAAATGTATCGATGTCACACCCACTGGATGTATGACATCACACCCACTATTGTATGGCATCATATGCACTATATATGACATCCCATCCACACTTTGTGACAGCAAACTACTGTAGTTAGGACATCAAATCCACTGTATTCATGACATCACATCCACTACAGGTGACATCACATCCACTGTATATGAAAGAAAGTGAATTTGGTCAGTCCCGTCCGTATCTTTGAGACCCCATGGACTGTATCCTACCAGGCTCTTCCGTCCGTGGGATTTTCCAGGCAAGAATACTGGAGTGGGTTGCCATTTCCTCCTCCGGGAGGTCTTCCTGACCCAGGGATTGATCCCGAGTCTCCCGCATTGTAGGCAAACGCTTTATCATCTGAGCCACCAGGAAAGTCTAGACACTGTGTATATGACATCATATCAAACATACATGTGACATCATAGCCACTGTATCTATGACATCACACACACTATATTTATGACATCATATCCACTGTATATACCATCACACTCACTGTGTTTATGACAACAAAACCGCAGGATCTGACACCATTCTATATGTCATCACACATGCAACATATGATATACACAGCGTATGAAACCATGCCCAGGATAACTATGATATAACACCCTCTGTATTTATGATATCACACCCACTGTTTTAATCACCTCTAACCCACTCTATTTATGACAAAATAGCCACTATGTGGCAACACTTCCATTGTATATGACATCACAACCACTATACATGTGACATCACATGCACTGTATCAATGACATCACACCCACTGCATATATGACATCACACTAAGCATACCTATGACATCACTTTCACTATACATGGCATCACATCAACTATTTATGACATCAAGCAACTGTATTTATCACATCACATTCACTGTATTTATACCACGACCACTATATATGACGTCATATCCAGTGGATCTGTGTCATCACTCCCACTGTATTGATAATATCACACCCACTGTATGGGTGACATCTTATGCACTATATATGGCATCACATCCACTTTTTTTGTTCTCACACTGCTGTATTGATGACATCACACCTCCTGTATTTAGGACAAAAGGCCACTATAAATGACATCACATGCATTGTATATGACATCACATCCACTCTACATGTGACATCACAGCCACTGTATCTGTAACATCACACCCACTGTGTTTATGACATCACAACCATTATATCTGACATCACACACACTATATCTGACACCACATCAACTGCATGTGTCATCACACCCACTCTTTGTATGACATCATATGCTCTATATATGACATCACACCCACTATGTTTATGACAACACAACCACTATATTTGACATCACATCCACTCTATCTGCTACTTCACGCACACCATATCTATGATCACAGACACTGTACTGATGACATCACACCCACAGTATTTATGACATCTCGTCCACTGTATGACATCACACACATTTATAACATCACACTCACTATATATTTCCCATCCACTCCATCTGTGACATCACACCCACCATATCTATGATCAAACCCACTGCATCAATGACATCCCATCCACTCTATGTGACATCAATTCCAATGTATATGACATAACATTGTGTATACATGTGACATCACACCCACCATGTCTATGAGATCACAACCACTGTAACTATGGCGTCATACCCACTGATATTAGGACATCACACACAGCATATTTGTGATGTTGCCCCCACCATAACTATGATGTCACACACTATGTCATCACACCCACTGCATTGATGACATCATACCCACTCTATCTGCCATCACACCCACTCTATCTGTGACATCACAGCCACTCGATCAATGGCATCACACCCACTGTATGTGACATCATATCCACTGGATCTGATATCTCTTCCACTCTACCTATGACATCACACCCCTGTGTTTATGACAAGACACCCACTACATGTGACATCACACTGACTCTAAATGACATCACACATAATACATATGATATCCTATCCACTACATATGAAATCAAGCCCAGTGTATTTATGATATCACCCTAATGTATTTATGATACCACACCCACTGTATTTATGATGCCACACCCACTATATGACATCATATATTCTATATATACCATCACATCCACTGTATTAGTCATAACCCCCACTCTTCTTGTGACATCACTCCCACTAAATCTGACATCACATTCTGTCTGTCTTTGACTTCAAAATCACAATATCTATGAACACAACCACTCTATCTGTGACATCACACCCAGTCTATTTGTGATATCAAACCCACAACATTTGACATCGCTCCCACTCTATATGACATCACACACCAAACACATGCTACCTTATTCACTACATATAACATCATGAACAGTCAATCTACGATATCCCACAAATTATATCTATGACATCACACAGACTGTATTGATGACAAAACATCAACTATATATGATATTGCATCCACTGTATCTATGATTTCATCCACTATATGTGACATCAAAACCACTATGTTTATGGCATCATATCCACTATATATGACATCACACACACTATGTGTATGAGAACAGAACCTCTTTATCTAACATCACATCTACTGTATCTCTGTCATCACACCCACTGAATCGATGATATCATACCCACTGTACATATGACATCACAGCCACATATATATGACATCACATGCAGTATATATGACATAACATCCATTTTTTATGAAATCGTTCCTGTGTTTATGACTTCATATCCACGCTATTCATGACTTCACATCCACGCTATTCATGACATCAGATCCACTATACCTGTGAATCACAGCCATTATATGTGTGTCATCACAACAACTATTGTAGGACATCATATTCATTATATCTGACATCACACACAATGTGTCTATGACAACAGAGCCACTATATCTGACATCACATCCACTATATCTGACATCATATCGACTGTATCTGTGTCATCACACCCACTGTATAAATGACATCACACCACTCTCTTCATGACATCACACCCTTGTATATGATATCACTTCCACTGATTATGACATCACATCGACTATATATGTGACAGCCACTGTAGCTGTGACATCACTCCCATGATTATCACATCATATCGTCTATATATGACACCACACACACTCTGTGTATGAGAACAAAACTATATCTGACATCACAGCTACTATATCTGATATCATATCCTCTATGTCTGTGTCATCACACCCACTGTATTGATATCACACCCACTATATGTATGACAACATATGCACTATATATGGTATCATATTCATTCTCTATGATATCACACCACTGTATTTGTGACATCATGAGAGAGTCGATTCCTAGGCAGATTGATAAGAAGTCCAGGGGTCCCCAAGGAGAGCCAAGGAGAGAGAGGTCTGGAATTCTCAAGGAGGAAGAAAGGACAGACCTTTCTTGTTTTTTTTCCCCCTCTTTCCCTCTACTTTCCTTAGGATTATATAACAATAGTGTATGCTGCTTGAGGACAGTCTCTGGAAAAAACCTTCTGACTAATCCTGTTATCTTCAAATGTTCATTATGGGGGTAGGTCTAGTGAGGTCTTTAAAACCTCCAGACATTCTTTTGATTCATTTTAATAACTAATTTGAGAGTAGATAACTTCGTTGCTAACAGTAGCAAGGGGGTACTCTTTCTGCCCCCTTCTGATGCCTATATCAGAAGCTTTCTCTATCTCCTTTATACTTTAATAAAACTTTATTACACAAAACCTCTGAGCGATCAAGCCTCACCTCTGGAGGCTTAGAATCCCGGCATCATTTCGTGGTTCAGCAACAACCATTCTATCGCATCCACTGTATTCATGACATCACACCCTCAATATATGACATCAAGTCCATTGTATGATATCACACCCACTATACATGTCACATCACAGCCACTGCATCTATGACTTCACAACCACTATGTTTAGGACATGATGTCCACTATATGTGCCGTCTCACACACTTTGACTATGACAACACAGCCACTGTGTGTGACATCTCATCCACTGTATCTGACACCAATCCATTGTATCTTTGTCATCATACCCATTCTGTTGATGACGTCAAACCCACTCTATATATGACATCAGTCTGGTGTATGCATGACACCACATGCACTATACATGACATCACATTCAATCTTGACAACATCAAAACACAGTATTTATGACATCACACCCACTATATATGACATCACCTCCACTGTACCTGTGTCATCACGCCAACTGTATCGATGTCACACCCACTGGATGTATGACATCACACCCACTATTGTATGGCATCATATGCACTATATATGACATCCCATCCACACTTTGTGACAGCAAACTACTGTAGTTAGGACATCAAATCCACTGTATTCATGACATCACATCCAATACAGGTGACATCACATCCACTGTATATGAAAGAAAGTGAATTTGGTCAGTCACGTCCGAATCTTTGAGACCCCATGGACTATATCCTACCAGGCTCTACCGTCCGTGGGATTTTCCAGGCAAGAATACTGGAGTGGGTTGCCATTTCCTCCTCCGGGAGGTCTTCCTGACCCTGGGATTGAACCCGAGTCTCCCGCATTGTAGGCAAACGCTTTCTCATCTGAGCCACCAGGAAAGTCTAGACACTGTGTATATGACATCATATAAAACATATATGTGACATCATAGCCCCTGTATCTATGACATCACACACACTCTATTTATGACATCATATCCACTGTATATACCATCACACTCACTGTGTTTATGACAACAAAACCGCTGGATCTGACACCATTCTATATGTCATCACACACACAACATATGATATACACAGCGTATGAAACCACGCCCAGGATAACTACGATATAACACCCTCTGTATTTATATCACACCCACTGTTTTAATCACCTCTAACCCACTATATTTATGACAAAATAGCCACTATGTGGCAACACTTCCATTGTATATGACATCACAACCACTATACATGTGACATCACATGCACTGTATCAATGACATCACACCCACTGCATATATGACATCACACTAAGCATACCTATGACATCACTTTCACTATACATGGCATCACATCAACTGTTTATGACATCAAGCAACTGTATTTATCACATCACATTCACTGTATTTATACCACGCCCACTATATATGACGTCATATCCAGTGGATCTGTGTCATCACACCCACTGTATTGATAATATCACACCCACTGAATGGGTGACATCTTATGCACTATATATGGCATCACATCCACTTTTTATGTTCTCACACCGCTGTATTGATGACATCACACCTCCTGTATTTAGGACAAAAGGCCACTATAAATGACATCACATGCATTTTATATGACATCACATCCACTCTACATGTGGCATCACAGCCACTGTATCTGTAACATCACACCCACTGTGTTTATGACATCACAACCATTATATCTGACATCACACACACTATATCTGACACCACATCAACTGTATGTGTCATCACACCCACTCTTTGTATGACATCATACGCTCTATATATGACATCACACCCACTATGTTTATGACAACACAACCAATATATTTGACATCACATCCACTCTATCTGCTACTTCACGCACACCATATCTATGATCACAGACACTGTACTGATGACATCACAACCACAGTATTTATGACATCTCGTCCACTGTATGACATCACACACATTTATAACATCACACTCACTATATATTTCCCATCACCTCCATCTGTGACATCACACCCACCATATCTATGATCAAACCCACTGCATCAATGACAACCCATCCACTCTATGTGACATCAATTCCAATGTATATGACATAACATTGTGTATATATGTGACATCACACCCACCATGTCTATGAGATCACAACCACTGTAACTATGGCATCATACCCACTGTTATTAGGACGTCACACCCAGCATATTTGTGATGTTGCACCCACCATAACTATGATGTCACACACTCTATGTCATCACACCCACTGCATTGATGACATCATACCCACTCTATCTGCCATCACACCCACTCTATCTGTGACATCACAGCCACTCGATCAATGGCATCACACCCACTGTATGTGACATCATATCCACTGGATCTGATATCTCTTCCACTCTACCTATGACATCACACCCCTGTGTTTATGACAAGACACCCACTACATGTGACATCACACTGACTCCAGATGACATCACACATACAACGTATGATATCCTATCCACTACATATGAAATCAAGCCCAGTTTATTTATGATATCACCCTAATGTATTTATGATACCACACCCACTGTATTTATGATGCCACACCCACTATATGACATCATATATTCTATATATACCATCACATCCACTGTATAAGGCATAACCCCCACTCTTCTTGTGACATCACTCCCACTATATCTGACATCACATCCTGTCTGTCTTTGACTTCAAAACCACAATATCTATGAACACATCCACTATATCCGTGACATCACACCCACTCTATTTGTGACATCACACCCACAACATTTGACATCGCTCCCACTCTATATGACATCACACACCAAACACATGATATCTTATCCAATACATACAACATCATGAACAGTCAATCTATGATAGCCCACAAATTATATCTATGACATCACACAGACTGTTTTGATGACAAATCATCAACTATATGTGATATTGCCTCCACTGTATCTATGATTTCATCCACTATATGTGACATCACACCCACTATGTTTATGGCATCATATCCACCATATATGACATCACACACACTATGTGTATGAGAACAGAACCTCTTTATCTAACATCACATCTACTGTATCTCTGTCATCACACCCACTGAATCGATGATATCATACCCACTGTACATATGACATCACAGCCACATATATATGACATCACATGCAGTATATATGACATAACATCCATTTTTTATGAAATCGTTCCTGTGTTTATGACTTCATATCCACGCTATTCATGACTTCACATCCACGCTATTCATGACATCAGATCCACTATACCTGTGAATCACAGCCATTATATGTGTGTCATCACAACAACTATTGTAGGACATCATATTCATTATATCTGACATCACACACAATGTGTCTATGACAACAGAGCCACTATATCTGACATCACATCCACTATATCTGACATCATATCGACTGTATCTGTGTCATCACACCCAGTGTATAAATGACATCACACCACTCTCTTCATGACATCACACCCTTGTATATGATATCACTTCCACTGATTATGACATCACATCGACTATATATGTGACAGCCACTGTAACTGTGACATCACTCCCATGATTATCACATCATATCGTCTATATATGACACCACACACACTCTGTGTATGAGAACAAAACTATATCTGACATCACAGCTACTATATCTGATATCATATCCTCTATGTCTGTGTCATCACACCCACAGTATTGATATCACACCCACTATATGTATGACAACATATGCACTATATATGGTATCATATTCATTCTCTATGATATCACACCACTGTATTTGTGACATCATGAGAGAGTCGATTCCTAGGCAGATTGATAAGAAGTCCAGGGGTCCCCAAGGAGAGCCAAGGAGAGAGAGGTCTGGAATTCTCAAGGAGGAAGAAAGGACAGACCTTTCTTGTTTTTTTTCCCCCTCTTTCCCTCTACTTTCCTTAGGATTATATAACAATAGTGTATGCTGCTTGAGGACAGTCTCTGGAAAAAACCTTCTGACTAATCCTGTTATCTTCAAATGTTCATTATGGGGGTAGGTCTAGTGAGGTCTTTAAAACCTCCAGACATTCTTTTGATTCATTTTAATAACTAATTTGAGAGTAGATAACTTCGCTGCTAACAGTAGCAAGGGGGTACACTTTCTGCCCCCTTCTGATGCCTATATCAGAAGCTTTCTCTATCTCCTTTATACTTTAATAAAACTTTATTACACAAAACCTCTGAGCGATCAAGCCTCATCTCTGGAGGCTTAGAATCCTGGCATCTTTTCGTGGTTCAGCAACATCCATTCTATCGCATGCACTGTATTCATGACATCACACCCTCAATATATGACATCAAGTCCATTGTATGATATCTTACCCACTATACATGTCACATCACAGCCACTGCATCTATGACTTCACAACCACTATGTTTAGGACATGATGTCCACTATATGTGCCGTCTCACACACTCTGAGTATGACAACACAGCCACTATGTGTGACATCTCACCCACTGTATCTGACACCAATCCATGGTATCTTTGTCATCATACCCATTCTGTTGATGACGTCAAACCCACTCTATATATGACATCAGTCTGGTGTATGCATGACACCACATGCACTATACATGACATCACATTCAATCTTGACAACATCAAAACACAGTATTTATGACATCACACCCACTATATATGACATCACATCCACTGTACCTGTGTCATCACGCCAAATGTATCGATGTCACACCCACTGGATGTATGACATCACACCCACTATTGTATGGCATCATAATGCACTATATATACATCCCATCCACACTTTGTGCACAGCAAACTACTGTAGTTTAGGACATCCCAAATCCACTGTATTTCATGACATCACATACCACTACAGGTGACATCACATCCACTGTATATGAAAGAAGTGAATTTGTCTGGGTCAGTCACCGTCCGTATCTTTGAGACCCCATGACTGTTATCCTACCAGGCTCTCCGTCCGTGGGATTTTCCAGGCAAGTACTGCGAGGTTAGGTTGCCATTTCCTCCTCCGGGAGGTCTTTCCTGACCCAAGGCAATTGACCCGAGTCTCCCGCATTGTAGGCAAACGCTTTTATCATCTGAGCCACCAGGGAAAGTCCTAGACACTGTTTATATGACATCATATCAAACATTACATGGAGAGGAACCAATTTTTTTCCTTCATAAGTCCCCAACTTTGTAATTTCTTTAGATTTTTTTTGGAAACCATTCACACAACACTATATTATGACATCATATCCACGTATATACCATCACACTCACTGTGTTTATGACAACAAAACCACTGGATCTGACACCATTCTATATGTCATCACACACACAACATATGATATACACAGCGTATGAAACCATGCCCAGGATAACTATGATATAACACCCTCTGTATTTATGATATCACACCCACTGTTTTAATCACCTCTAACCCACTCTATTTATGACAAAATAGCCACTATGTGGCAACACTTCCATTGTATATGACATCACAACCACTATACATGTGACATCACATGCACTGTATCAATGACATCACACCCACTGCATATATGACATCACACTAAGCATACCTATGACATCACTTTCACTATACATGGCATCACATCAACTATTTATGACATCAAGCAACTGTATTTATCACATCACATTCACTGTATTTATACCACGACCACTATATATGACGTCATATCCAGTGGATCTGTGTCATCACTCCCACTGTATTGATAATATCACACCCAAAACCTCTGAGCGATCAAGCCTCATCTCTGGAGGCTTAGAATCCTGGCATCTTTTCGTGGTTCAGCAACATCCATTCTATCGCATGCACTGTATTCATGACATCACACCCTCAATATATGACATCAAGTCCATTGTATGATATCACACGCACTGTACATGTCACATCACAGCCACTGCATCTATGATTTCACAACCACTATGTTTAGGACATGATGTCCACTATATGTGCCGTCTCACACACTCTGAGTAAGACAACACAGCCACTATGTGTGACATCTCACCCACTGTATCTGACACCAATCCATTGTAACTTTGTCACCATAACCATTCTGTTGATGACGTCAAACCTACTCTATATATGACATCAGTCTGGTGTATGCATGACACCACATGCACTATACATGACATCACATTCAATCTTGACAACATCAAAACACGGTATGTATGACATCACACCCACTATATATGACATCACATCCACTGTACCTGTGTCATCACGCCAACTGTATTGATGTCACAGCCACTGGATGTATGACATTACACCCACTATTGTATGGCATCATATTCACTATATATGACACCCCATCCACACTTTGTGACAGCAAACTACTGTAGTTAGGACATCAAATCCACTGTATTCATGACATCACATCCACTACAGGTGACATCACATCCACTGTGTATGAAAGAAAGTGAATTTGGTCAGTCACGTCCGAATCTTTGAGACCCCATGGACTGTATCCTACCAGGCTCTTCCGTCCCTGGGATTTTCCAGGCAAGAATACTGGAGTGGGTTGCCATTTCCTCCTCCGGGAGATCTTCTTGACCCAGGGATTGAACCTGAGTCTCCCGCATTGTAGGCAAACGCTTTCTCATCTGAGCCACCAGGAAAGTCTAGACACTGTGTATATGACATCATATCAAACATACATGTGACATCATAGCCACTGTATCTATGACATCACACACACTCTATTTATGACATCATATCCACTGTATATACCGTCACACTCACTGTGTTTATGACAACAAAACCACTGGATCTGACACCATTCTATATGCCATCACACACACAACATATGATATACACAGCGTATGAAACCATGCCCAGGATAACTACGATATAACACCCTCTGTATTTATGATATCACACCCACTGTTTTAATCACCTCTAACCCACTCTATTTATGACAAAATAGCCTCTATGTGGCAACACTTCCATTGTATATGACATCACAACCACTATACATGTGACATCACATGCACTGTATCAATGACATCACACCCACTGCATATATGACATCACACTAAGCATACCTATGACATCACTTTCACTATACATGGCATCACATCAACTGTTTATGACATCAAGCAACTGTATCTATCACATCACATTCACTGTATTTATACCACGTCCACTATATATGACGTCATATCCAGTGGATCTGTGTCATCACACCCACTGTATTGATAATATCACACCCACTGTATGGGTGACATCTTATGCACTATATATGGCATCACATCCACTTTTTATGTTCTCACACCGCTGTATTGATGACATCACACCTCCTGTATTTAGGACAAAAGGCCACTATAAATGACATCACATGCATTGTATATGACATCACATCCACTCTACATGTGACATCACAGCCACTGTATCTGTAACATCACACCCACTGTGTTTATGACATCACAACCATTATATCTGACATCACACACACTATATCTGACACCACATCAACTGTATGTGTCATCACACCCACTCTTTGTATGACATCATATGCTCTATATATGACATCACAACCACTATCTTTATGACAACACAACCACTATATTTGACATCACATCCACTCTATCTGCTACTTCACGCACACCATATCTATGATCACAGACACTGTACTGATGACATCACAGCCACAGTATTTATGACATCTCGTCCACTGTATGACATCACACACATTTATAACATCACACTCACTATATATTTCCCATCCCCTCCATCTGTGACATCACACCCACCATATCTATGATCAAACCCACTGCATCAATGACATCCTGTCCACTCTATGTGACATCAATTCCAATGTATATGACATAACATTGTGTATATATGTGACATCACACCCACCATGTCTATGAGATCACAACCACTGTAACTGTGGTGTCATTCCCACTGTTATTAGGACATCACACCCAGCATATTTGTGATGTTGCACCCACCAACACTATGATGTCACACTATGTCATCACACCCACTGCATTTATGACATCATACCCACTCTATCTGCCATCACACCACTCTATCTGTGACATCACAGCCACTCGATCAATGGCATCACACCCACTGTATGTGACATCATATCCACTGGATCTGATATCTCTTCCACTCTACCTATGACATCACACCCCTGTGTTTATGACAAGACACCCACTACATGTGACATCACACTGACTCTAAATGACATCACACATACAACATATGATATCCTATCCACTACATATGAAATCAAGCCCAGTGTACTTATGATATCACCCTAATGTATTTATGATACCACACCCACTGTATTTATGATGCCACACCCACTATATGACATCATATATTCTACATATACCATCACATCCACTGTATAAGTCATAACCCCCACTCTTCTTGTGACATCACTCCCACTATATCTGACATCACATCCTGTCTGTCTTTGATTTCAAAACCACAATATCTATGAACACAACCTCTATGTCTGTGACAACACACCCACTCTATTTGCGGCATCACACCCACAACATTTGACATCGCTCACACTCTATATGACATCACACACCAAACACATGCTACCTTATCCACTACATAGAACATCATCAACAGTCAATATATGATAGCCCACAAATTATATCTATGACATCACACAGACTGTATTGATGACAAAACATCAACTATATGTGATATTGCATCCACTGTATCTATGATTTCATCCACTATATGTGACATCAAAACCACTATGTTTATGGCATCATATCCACTATATATGACATCACACACACTATGTGTATGAGAACAGAACCTCTTTATCTAACATCACATCTACTGTATCTCTGTCATCACACCCACTGAATCGATGATATCATACCCACTCTACATATGACATCACAGCCACATATATATGACATCACATGCAGTATATATGACATAACATCCATTCTTTATGAAATCATTCCTGTGTTTATGACTTCATATCCACGCTATTCATGACTTCACATCCACGCTATTCATGACATCAGATCCACTATACCTGGGAATCACAGCCATTATATGTGTGTCATCACAACAACTATTTTAGGACATCATATTCATTATATCTGACATCACACACAATGTGTGTATGACAACACAGCCACTATATCTGACATCACATCCACTATATCTGATATCATATCGACTGTATCTGTGTCATCACACCCACTGTATAAATGACATCACACCACTCCATTCATGACGTCACACCCTTGTATATGATATCACTTCCACTGATTATGACATCACATCGACTATATGTGACAGCCACTGTAACTGTGACATCACTCCCATGATTATCACCACATATCCTCTAGATATGACACCACACACTCTCTGTGTATGAGAACACAACTATATCTGACAACACACCTACTATAGCTGATATCACATCCTCTGTATCTGTGTCATCACACCCACTGTATTGATATCACACCCACTGTATGTATGACAAGATATGCACTATATATGGTATCATATTCATTCTCTATGATATCACACCACTGTATTTGTGACATCATGAGAGAGTCGATTCCTGGGCAGATTGATAAGAAGTCCAGGGGTCCCCAAGGAGAGCCAAGGAGAGAGAGGTCTGGAATTCTCAAGGAGGAAGAAAGGACAGAACTTTTTCTTCCCCTCTTTCCCCCTACATTCCTTAGGATTATATAACAATAATGTATGCTGCTTGAAGGACAGTCTCTGGAAAAAACCTTCTGACTAATCCTGTTATCTTCAAATGTTAATTATGGGGGTAGGTCTAGTGAGGTCTTTAAAACCTCCAGACATTCTTTTGATTCATTTTAATAACTAATTTGAGAGTATATAACTTCGTTGCTAACAGTAGCAAGGGGGTATTCTTTCTGCCCCCTTCTGATGCTTATATCAGAAGCTTTCTCTATCACCTCTATACTTTAATAAAACTTTATTACACAAATCCTCTGAGCGATCAAGCCTCATCTCTGGAGGCTTAGAATCCCGGCATCTTTTCGTGGTTGAGCAACAACCATTCTATCGCATCCACTGTATTCATGACATCACACCCTCAATATATGACATCAAGTCCATTGTATGATATCACACCCACTATACATGTCACATCACAGCCACTGCATCTATGACTTCACAACCACTATGTTTAGGACATGATGTCCACTATATGTGCCGTCTCACACACTCTAAGTATGACAACACAGCCACTATGTGTGACATCTCACTCACTGTATCTCACACCAATCCATTGTATCTTTGTCATCATACCCATTCTGTTGATGAGGTCAAACCCACTCTATATATGACATCAGTCTGGTGTATGCATGACACCACATGCACTATACATGACATCACATTCAATCTTGACAACATCAAAACACAGTATTTATGACATCACACCCACTATATATGACATCACATCCACTGTACCTGTGTCATCACACCAACTGTATCGATGTCACACCCACTGGATGCAGGACATCACACCCACTATTATATGGCATCATATACACTATATATGACATCCCATCCACACTTTGTGACAGCAAACTACTGTTGTTAGGACATCAAATCCACTGTATTCATGGCATGACATCCACTACAGGTGACATCACATCCACTGTATATGAAAGAAAGTGAATTTGGTCAGTCACGTCCGAATCTTTGAGACCCCATGGACTGTATCCTACCAGGCTCTTCCGTCCGTGGGATTTTCCAGGCAAGAATACTGGAGTGGGTTGCCATTTCCTCCTCTGGGAGATCTTCCTGACCCAGGGATTGAACCCGAGTCTCCCGCATTGTAGGCAAACGCTTTATCATCTGAGCCACCAGGAAAGTCTAGACACTGTGTATATGACATCATATCAAACATACATGTGACATCATAGCCACTGTATCTATGACATCACACACACTATATTTATGACATCATATCCACTGTATATACCATCACACTCACTGTGTTTATGACAACAAAACCACTGGATCTGACACCATTTTATATGTCATCACACACACAACATATGATATACACAGCGTATGAAACCATGCCCAGGATAACTACGATATAACACCCTCTGTATTTATGATATCACACCCACTGTTTTAATCACCTCTAACCCACTCTATTTATGACAAAATAGCCTCTATGTGGCAACACTTCCATTGTATATGACATCACAACCACTATACATGTGACATCACATGCACTGTATCAATGACATCACACCCACTGCATATATGACATCACACTAAGCATACCTATGACATCACTTTCACTATACATGGCATCACATCAACTGTTTATGACATCAAGCAACTGTATTTATCACATCACATTCACTGTATTTATACCACGTCCACTATATATGACGTCATATCCAGTGGATCTGTGTCATCACACCCACTGTATTGATAATATCACACCCACTGTATGGGTGACATCTTATGCACTATATATGGCATCACATCCACTTTTTATGTTCTCACACCGCTGTATTGATGACATCACACCTCCTGTATTTAGGACAAAAGGCCACTATAAATGACATCACATGCATTGTATATGACATCACATCCACTCTACATGTGACATCACAGCCACTGTATCTGTAACATCACACCCACTGTGTTTATGACATCACAACCATTATATCTGACATCACACACACTATGTCTGACACCACATCAACTGTATGTGTCATCACACCCACTCTTTGTATGACATCATATGCTCTATATATGACATCACACCCACTATCTTTATGACAACACAACCACTATATTTGACATCACATCCACTCTATCTGCTACTTCACGCACACCATATCTATGATCACAGACACTGTACTGATGACATCACAACCACAGTATTTATGACATCTCGTCCACTGTATGACATCACACACATTTGTAACATCATACTCACTATATATTTCCCATCCACTCCATCTGTGACATCACACCCACCATATCTATGATCAAACCCACTGCATCAATGACATCCCATCCACTCTATGTGACATCAATTCCAATGTATATGACATAACATTGTGTATATATGTGACATCACACCCACCATGTCTATGAGATCACAACCACTCTAACTATGGCGTCAGACCCACTGTTATTAGGACATCACACCCAGCATATTTGTGATGTTGCACCCACCAACACTATGATGTCACACACTCTATGTCATCACACCCACTGCATTGATGACATCATACCCACTCTATCTGCCATCACACCCACTCTATCTGTGACATCACAGCCACTCGATCAATGGCATCACACCCACTGTATGTGACATCATATCCACTGGATCTGATATCTCTTCCACTCTACCTATGACATCACACCCCTGTGTTTATGACAAGACACCCACTACATGTGACATCACACTGACTCTAAATGACATGACACATACCACATATGATATCCTCTCCACTACATATGAAATCAAGCCCAGTGTATTTATGATATCACCCTAATGTATTTATGATACCACACCCACTGTATTTATGATGCCACACCCACTATATGACATCATATATTCTATATATACCATCACATCCACTGTATAAGGCATAACCCCCACTCTTCTTGTGACATCACTCCCACTATATCTGACATCACATCCTGTCTGTCTTTGACTTCAAAACCACAATATCTATGAACACAACCACTCTATCTGTGACATCACACCCACTCTATTTGTGACATCACACCCACAACATTTGACATCGCTCCCACTCTATATGACATCACACACCAAACACATGCTACCTTATCCACTACATAGAACATCATGAACACTCAATCTCTGATAGCCCACAAATTATATCTATGACATCACACAGACTGTACTGATGACAAAACATCAACTATATGTGATATTGCATCCACTGTATCTATGATTTCATCCACTATATGTGACATCACACCCATTATGTTTATGGCATCATATCCACTATATATGACATCACACACACTATGTGTATGAGAACAGAACCTCTTTATCTAACATCACAGCTACTGTATATCTGTCATCACACCCACTGATTCGATGATATCATAGCCACTCTACATATGACATCACAGCCACATATATATGACATCACATTCAGTATATATGACATAACATCCATTCTTTATGAAATAATTCCTGTGTTTATGACTTCATATTCATGCTATTCATGACTTCTCATCCACGCTATTCATGACATCAGTTCCACTATACCTGTGAATCACAGCCATTATATGTGTGTCATCACAACAACTATTTTAGGACATCATATTCATTATATCTGACATCACACCCAACGTGTGTATGACAACACAGCCACTATATCTGACATCACATCCACTATATCTGACATCATATCGACTGTATCTGTGTCATCACACCCACTGTATAAATGACATCACACCACTCCATTCATGATATCACACCCTTGTATATGATATCACTTCCACTGATTATGACATCACATCAACAATATATGTGACAGCCACTGTAACTGTGACATCACTCCCATGATTATCACATCATATCCTCTAGATATGACACCACACACACTCTGTGTATGAGAACACAACTATATCTGACAACACACCTACTATAGCTGATATCACATCCTCTGTATCTGTGTCATCACACCCACTGTATTGATATCACACCCACTATATGTATGACAACATATGCACTATATATGGTATCATATTCATTCTCTGTGATATCACACCACTGTATTTGTGACATCATGAGAGAGTCGATTCCTAGGCAGATTGATAAGAAGTCCAGGGGTCCCCAAGGAGAGCCAAGGAGAGAGAGGTCTGGAATTCTCAAGGAGGAAGAAAGGACAGAACTTTTTTTTTTCCCTCTTTCCCCCTACATTCCTTAGGATTATATAACAATAATGTATGCTGCTTGAAGGACAGTCTCTGGAAAAAACCTTCTGACTAATCCTGTTATCTTCAAATGTTAATTATGGGGGTAGGTCTAGTGAGGTCTTTAAAACCTCCAGACATTCTTTTGATTCATTTTAATAACTAATTTGAGAGTAGATAACTTCGTTGCTAACAGTAGCAAGGGGGTACACTTTCTGCCCCCTTCTGATGCCTATATCAGAAGCTTTCTCTATCACCTCTATACTTTAATAAAACTTTATTACACAAAACCTCTGAGCGATCAAGCCTCATCTCTGGAGGCTTAGAATCCCGGCATCTTTTCGTGGTTCAGCAACAACCATTCTAACGCTTCCACTGTATTCATGACATCACACCCTCAATATATGACATCAAGTCCATTGTATGATATCTTACCCACTATACATGTCAAATCACAGCCACTGCATCTATGACTTCACAACCACGATGTTTAGGACATGATGTCCACTATATGTGCCGTCTCACACACTTTGAGTATGACAACACAGCCACTGTGTGTGACATCTCACCCACTGTATCTGACACCAATCCATTGTATCTTTCTCATCATACCCATTCTGTTGATGACGTCAAACCCACTCTATATATGACATCAGTCTGGTGTATGCATGACACCACATGCACTATACATGACATCACATTCAATTTGACAACATCAAAACACAGTATTTATGACATCACACCCACTATATATGACATCACATCCACTGTACCTGTGTCATCACGCCAAATGTATCGATGTCACACCCACTGGATGTATGACATCACACCCACTATTGTATGGCATCATATGCACTATATATGACATCCCATCCACACTTTGTGACAGCAAACTACTGTAGTTAGGACATCAAATCCACTGTATTCATGACATCACATCCACTACAGGTGACATCACATCCACTGTATATGAAAGAAAGTGAATTTGGTCAGTCCCGTCCGTATCTTTGAGACCCCATGGACTGTATCCTACCAGGCTCTTCCGTCCGTGGGATTTTCCAGGCAAGAATACTGGAGTGGGTTGCCATTTCCTCCTCCGGGAGGTCTTCCTGACCCAGGGATTGATCCCGAGTCTCCCGCATTGTAGGCAAACGCTTTATCATCTGAGCCACCAGGAAAGTCTAGACACTGTGTATATGACATCATATCAAACATACATGTGACATCATAGCCACTGTATCTATGACATCACACACACTATATTTATGACATCATATCCACTGTATATACCATCACACTCACTGTGTTTATGACAACAAAACCACTGGATCTGACACCATTCTATATGTCATCACACACACAACATATGATATACACAGCGTATGAAACCATGCCCAGGATAACTACGATATAACACCCTCTGTATTTATGATATCACACCCACTGTTTTAATCACCTCTAACCCACTATATTTATGACAAAATAGCCACTATGTGGCAACACTTCCATTGTATATGACATCACAACCACTATACATGTGACATCACATGCACTGTATCAATGACATCACACCCACTGCATATATGACATCACACTAAGCATACCTATGACATCACTTTCACTATACATGGCATCACATCAACTGTTTATGACATCAAGCAACTGTATTTATCACATCACATTCACTATATTTATACCACGTCCCCTATATATGACGTCATATCCAGTAGATCTGTGTCATCACACCCACTGTATTGATAATATCACACCCACTCTCTGGGTGACATCTTATGCACTATATATGGCATCACATCCATTTTTTATGTTCTCCCACCGCTGTATTGATGACATCACACCTCCTGTATTTAGGACAAAAGGCCACTATAAATGACATCACATGCATTGTATATGACATCACATCCACTCTACATGTGACATCACAGCCACTGTATCTATAACATCACGCCCACTATGTTTATGACATCACAACCATTATATCTGACATCACACACACTATATCTGACACCACATCAACTGTATGTGTCATCACACCCACTCTTTGTATGACATCATATGCTCTATATATGACATCACACCCACTATGTTTGTGACAACACAACCACTATATTTGACATCACATCCACTCTATCTGCTGCTTCACACACACCATATCTATGATCACAGACACTGTACTGATGACATCACAACCACAGTATTTATGACATCTCGTCCACTGTATGACACCACACACATTTATAACATCACACTCACTATATATTTCCCAGCCACTACATCTGTGACATCACACCCACCATATCTATGATCAAACCCACTGCATCAATGACATCCCATCCACTCTATATGACATCAATTCCAATGTATATGACATAACATTGTCTATATATGTGACATCACACCCACCATGTCTATGAGATCACAACCACTATAACTATGGCGTCATACCCACTGTTATTAGGACATCACACCCAGCATATTTGTGGTGTTGCACCCACCATAACTATGATGTCACACACTCCATGTCATCACACCCACTGCATTTATGACATCATACCCACTAGATCTGCCATCACACCCACTGTATCTGTGACATCACAGCCACTCCATCAATGGCATCACACCCACTGTATGTGACATCATATCCACTGTATCTGATATCACTTCCACTCTATCTATGACATCACACCCCTGTATTAATGACAAGACACCAACTACATGTGACATCACACTGACTCTATATGACATCACACATACAACATATGATATCTTATCCACTACATATGAAATCAAGCCCAGTATATTTATGATATCACCCTAATGTATTTATGATACCACACCCACTATATTTATGAGGTCACACCCACTATATGACATCATATATTCTATATATACCATCTCATCCACTGTATAAGGCATAACCCCCACTCTTCTTGTGACATCACTCCCACTACATCTGACATCACATTCTGTCTGTCTTTGACTTCAAAACCACAATATCTATGAACACAACCACTATATCTGTGACATCACACCCACTCTATTTGTGACATCACACCCACAACATTTGACATCGCTCCCACTCTATATGACATCACACACCAAACACATGCTACCTTATCCACTACATATAACATCATGAACAGTCAATCTATGATAGCCCACAAATTATATTTATGACATCACACAGACTGTATTGATGACAAAATATCAACTATATGTGATATTGCCTCCACTGTATCTATGATTTCTTCCACTATATGTGACATCAAAACCACTATGTTTATGGCATCATATCCACTATATATGACATCACACACACTATGTGTATGAGAACAGAACCTCTTTATCTAACATCACATCTACTGTATCTCTGTCATGACACCCACTGAATCGATGATATCATACCCACTGTACATATGACATCACAGCCACATATATATGACATCCCATGCAGTATATATGACATAACATCCATTCTTTATGAAATCATTCCTGTGTTTATGACTTCATATCCACGCTATTCATGACATCACATCCACGCTATTCATGACATCAGATCCACTATACATGTGAATCACAGCCATTATACGTGTGTCATCACAACAACTATTTTATGACATCATATTCATTATGTCTGACATCACACACAATGTGTGTATGACAACACAGCCACTATATCTGGCATCACATCCACTATATCTGACATCACATCGACTGTATCTGTGTCATCACATCTCACCACTCTATTCATGACATCACACCCTTCTATATGATGTCACTTCCACTGATTATGACATCACATCGACTATCTATGTGACAGCCACTGTAACTGTGACATCACTCCCATGATGTTTATAACATCATATCCTCTATATATGACACCACACACACTCTGTGTATGAGAACACAACTATATCTGACATCACACCTACTATATCTGATATCACATCCTCTGTATGTGTGTCATCACACCCACTGTATTGATATCACACCCACTATATGTATGACAACATATGCACTATATATGGTATCACATTCATTCTCTATGATATCACACCACTGTATTTGTGACATCATGAGAGAGTCGATTCCTAGGCAGATTGACAAGAAGTCCAGGGGTCCCCAAGGAGAGCCAAGGAGAGAGAGGTCTGGAATTCTCAAGGAGGAAGAAAGGACAGACCTTTTTTTTTTTTTTCCCCCTCTTTCCCTCTACATTCCTTAGGATTATATAACAATAATGTATCCTGCTTGAGGACAGTCTCTGGAAAAAACCTTCTGACTAATCCTGTTATCTTCAAATGTAAATTATGGGAGTAGGTCTAGTGAGGTCTTTAAAACCTCCAGACATTCTTTTGATTCATTTTAATAACTAATTTGAGAGTATATAACTTCGTTGCTAACAGTAGCAAGGGGGTACTCTTTCTGCCCCCTTCTGATGCCTATATCAGAGGCTTTCTCTATCTCCTTTATACTTTACTAAAACTTTATTACACAAAACCTCTGAGCGATCAAGCCTCATCTCTGGGGGCTGAGATTCCCGGCATCTTTTCGTGGTTCAGCAACAACCATTCTATCGCATCCACTGTATTGATGACATCACACCCTCAATATATGACATCAAGTCCATTATATGATATCACACCCGCTATACATGTAACATCACAGCCACTGCATCTATGACTTCACAACCGCTCTGTTTAGGACATGATGTCCACTATATGTGCCATCTCACACACTGTGAGTATGACAACACAGCCACTATGTGTGACACCACACCCACTGTATCTGACACCAATCCATTGTATCTTTGTCATCATATCCATTCTGTTGATGACATCACACCCACTCTATACATGACATCAGTCTGGTGTATGCATGACACCACATGCACTATACATGACATCACATTCAATCTTTACAACATCAAAACACAGTATTTATGACATCACACCCACTCTATATGACATCACACCCACTGTACCTGTGTCATCACGCCAAATGTATCGATATCACACTCACTGTATGTATGACATCACACCCACTATTGTATGACATCATATGCACTATATATGGCATCACATCCACTCCTTATGACACCAAACTACTGTAGTTAGGACATCAAATCCACTGTATTCATGACATCACATCCACTACAGGTGACATCACATCCACTGTATATGAAAGAAAGTGAATTTGGTCAGTCACGTCCGAATCTTTGAGACCCCATGGACTGTATCCTACCAGGCTCTTCCGTCCCTGGGATTTTCCAGGCAAGAATACGGGAGTGGGTTGCCATTTCCTCCTCCGGGAGATCTTCCTGAACCAGGGATTGAACCCGAGTCTCCCGCATTGTAGGCAAACGCTTTATCATCTGAGCCACCAGGAAAGTCTAGACACTGTGTATATGACATCATATCAAATATACATGTGACATCATAGCCACCGTATCTATGACATCACACACACTCCATTTATGACATCATATCCACTCTATATACCATCACACTCACTGTGTTTATGACAACAAAACCACTGGATCTGACATCACACCCACTGGATCTGACACCATTCTATATGTCATCACACACACAACATATGATATACACAGCGTATGAAACCATGCCCAGTATAACTACGATATAACACCCTCTGTATTTATGATATCACACCCACTGTTTTAATCACATCGAACCCACTATATTTATGACAAAATAGCCACTATATGGCAACACTTCCGTTGCATATGACATCACAACCACTATACATGTGACATCACACCCACTGTATATATGACATCACACTCAGCATACCTATGACATCGTTTTCACTATACCTGACATCACATCAACTGTTTATGACATCAAGCAACTGTATTTATGACGTCACATTCACTGTATTTATACCACGTCCACTATATATGACATCATATCCAGTGCATCTGTGTCATCACACCCACTGTATTGATAATATCACACCCACTGTATGGGTGACATCTTATGCACTATATATGGCATCACATCCACTTTTTATGTTGTCACACCGCTGTATTTATGACATCACACCTCCTGTATTTAGGACCAAAGGCCACTATAAATGACATCACATGCATTGTATATGACATCACATCCACTCTACATGTGACATCACAGCCACTGTATCTATAACATCACGCCCACTATGTTTATGACATCACAACCATTATATCTGACATCACACACACTATATCTGACACCACATCAACTGTATGTGTCATCACACCCACTCTTTGTATGACATCATATGCTCTATATATGACATCACACCCACTATGTTTGTGACAACACAACCACTATATTTGACATCACATCCACTCTATCTGCTGCTTCACACACACCATATCTATGATCACAGACACTGTACTGATGACATCACAACCACAGTATTTATGACATCTCGTCCACTGTATGACACCACACACATTTATAACGTCACACTCACTATATATTTCCCAGCCACTACATCTGTGACATCACACCCACCATATCTATGATCAAACCCACTGCATCAATGACATCCCATCCACTCTATATGACATCAATTCCAATGTATATGACATAACATTGTCTATATATGTGACATCACACCCACCATGTCTATGAGATCACAACCACTATAACTATGGCGTCATACCCACTGTTATTAGGACATCACACCCAGCATATTTGTGGTGTTGCACCCACCATAACTATGATGTCACACACTCCATGTCATCACACCCACTGCATTTATGACATCATACCCACTAGATCTGCCATCACACCCACTGTATCTGTGACATCACAGCCACTCCATCAATGGCATCACACCCACTGTATGTGACATCATATCCACTGTATCTGATATCACTTCCACTCTATCTATGACATCACACCCCTGTATTAATGACAAGACACCAACTACATGTGACATCACACTGACTCTATATGACATCACACATACAACATATGATATCTTATCCACTACATATGAAATCAAGCCCAGTATATTTATGATATCACCCTAATGTATTTATGATGCCACACCCACTGTATTTATGATGTCACATCCACTATATGACATCATATATTCTATATATACCATCACATCCACTGTATAAGACATAACCCCCACTCTTTTTGTGACAACACTCCCGCTATATCTGACATCACATCCTGTCTGTCTTTGACTTCAAAACCACAACATCTATGAACACAACCACTATATCTGTGACATCACACCCACTCTACTTGTGACATCACACCCACAACATTTGACATCGCTCCCACTCTATATGACATCACACACAAAACACATGCGATCTTATCCACTACATGTAACATCATGACCAGTCAAACTATGATATCCCACAAATTATATCTATGACATCACACAGACGGTACTGATGACAAAACATCCACTATATGTGATATTGCATCCACTGTATCTATGATTTCATCCACTATATGTGACATCACACCCACTATGTTTATGGCATCATATCCACTATATATTGCATCACACACACTATGTGTATGAGAACAGAACCTGTTTATCTAACATCACATCTACTGTATCTCTGTCATCACACCCACTGAATCGATGATATCATACCCACTGTACATATGACATCACAGCCACATATATATGACATCCCATGCAGTATATATGACATAACATCCATTCTTTATGAAATCATTCCTGTGTTTATGACTTCATATCCACGCTATTCATGACATCACATCCACGCTATTCATGACATCAGATCCACTATACATGTGAATCACAGCCATTATACGTGTGTCATCACAACAACTATTTTATGACATCATATTCATTATGTCTGACATCACACACAATGTGTGTATGACAACACAGCCACTATATCTGGCATCACATCCACTATATCTGACATCACATCGACTGTATCTGTGTCATCACATCTCACCACTCTATTCATGACATCACACCCTTCTATATGATGTCACTTCCACTGATTATGACATCACATCGACTATCTATGTGACAGCCACTGTAACTGTGACATCACTCCCATGATGTTTATAACATCATATCCTCTATATATGACACCACACACACTCTGTGTATGAGAACACAACTATATCTGACATCACACCTACTATATCTGATATCACATTCTCTGTATCTGTGTCATCACACCCACTGTATTGATATCACACCCACTATATGTATGACAACATATGCACTATATATGGTATCATATTCATTCTCTATGATATCACACCACTGTAACTGTGACATCATGAGAGAGTCGATTCCTAGGCAGATTGATAAGAAGTCCAGGGGTCCCCAAGGAGAGCCAAGGAGAGAGAGGTCTGGAATTCTCAAGGAGGAAGAAAGGACAGACCTTTTTTTTTTTTTTCCCCCTCTTTCCCTCTACATTCCTTAGGATTATATAACAATAATGTATCCTGCTTGAGGACAGTCTCTGGAAAAAACCTTCTGACTAATCCTGTTATCTTCAAATGTAAATTATGGGAGTAGGTCTAGTGAGGTCTTTAAAACCTCCAGACATTCTTTTGATTCATTTTAATAACTAATTTGAGAGTATATAACTTCGTTGCTAACAGTAGCAAGGGGGTACTCTTTCTGCCCCCTTCTGATGCCTATATCAGAGGCTTTCTCTATCTCCTTTATACTTTACTAAAACTTTATTACACAAAACCTCTGAGCGATCAAGCCTCATCTCTGGGGGCTGAGATTCCCGGCATCTTTTCGTGGTTCAGCAACAACCATTCTATCGCATCCACTGTATTGATGACATCACACCCTCAATATATGACATCAAGTCCATTATATGATATCACACCCGCTATACATGTAACATCACAGCCACTGCATCTATGACTTCACAACCGCTCTGTTTAGGACATGATGTCCACTATATGTGCCATCTCACACACTGTGAGTATGACAACACAGCCACTATGTGTGACACCACACCCACTGTATCTGACACCAATCCATTGTATCTTTGTCATCATATCCATTCTGTTGATGACATCACACCCACTCTATACATGACATCAGTCTGGTGTATGCATGACACCACATGCACTATACATGACATCACATTCAATCTTGACAACATCAAAACACAGTATTTATGACATCACACCCACTATATATGACATCACATCCACTGTACCTGTGTCATCACGCCAACTGTATCGATGTCACACCCACTGGATGTATGACATCACACCCACTATTGTATGGCATCATATGCACTATATATGACATCCCATCCACACTTTGTGACAGCAAACTACTGTAGTTAGGACATCAAATCCACTGTATTCATGACATCACATCCACTACATGTGACATGACATCCACTGTATATGAAAGGAAGTGAATTTGGTCAGTCACGTCCGAATCTTTGAGACCCCACCCATGGACTGTAGCCTACCAGGCTCTTCCGTCCATGGGATTTTCCAGGCGAGAATACTGGAGTGGGTTGCCATTTCCTCCTCCGGGAGATCTTCCTGACCCAGGGATTGAACCCGAGTCTCCCGCATTGTAGGCAAATGCTTTATCATCTGAGCCACCAGGAAAGTCTAGACACTGTGTATATGACATCATATCAAATATACATGTGACATCATAGCCACCGTATCTATGACATCACACACACTCCATTTATGACATCATATCCACTCTATATACCATCACACTCACTGTGTTTATGACAACAAAACCACTGGATCTGACATCACACCCACTGGATCTGACACCATTCTATATGTCATCACACACACAACATATGATATACACAGCGTATGAAACCATGCCCAGTATAACTACGATATAACACCCTCTGTATTTATGATATCACACCCACTGTTTTAATCACATCGAACCCACTATATTTATGACAAAATAGCCACTATATGGCAACACTTCCGTTGCATATGACATCACAACCACTATACATGTGACATCACACCCACTGTATATATGACATCACACTCAGCATACCTATGACATCGTTTTCACTATACCTGACATCACATCAAGCAACTGTATTTATGACGTCACATTCACTGTATTTATACCACGTCCACTATATATGACATCATATCCAGTGCATCTGTGTCATCACACCCACTGTATTGATAATATCACACCCACTGTATGGGTGACATCTTATGCACTATATATGGCATCACATCCACTTTTTATGTTGTCACACCGCTGTATTTATGACATCACACCTCCTGTATTTAGGACCAAAGGCCACTATAAATGACATCACATGCATTGTATATGACATCACATCCACTCTACATGTGACATCACAGCCACTGTATCTATAACATCACGCCCACTATGTTTATGACATCACAACCATTATATCTGACATCACACACACTATATCTGACACCACATCAACTGTATGTGTCATCACACCCACTCTTTGTATGACACCATATGCTCTATATATGACATCTCACCCACTATGTTTATGACAACACAACGACTATATTTGACATCACATCCACTCTATCTGCTACTTCATGCACACCATATCTATGATCACAGACACTGTACTGATGACATCACAACCAGAGTATTTATGACATCTCGTCCACTGTATGACGTCACACACATTTATAACATCACACTCACTATATATTTCCCATCCACTCCATCTGTGCCATCACACCCACCATGTCTATGATCAAACCCACTGCATCAATGACATCCCATCCACTCTATGTGACATCAATTCCAATGTATATGACATAACATTGTGTATATATGTGACATCACACCCACCATGTCTATGAGATCACAACCACTGTAACTATGGCGTCATACCCACTGTTATTAGGACGTCACACCCAGCATATTTGTGATGCTGCACCCACCAACACTATGATGTCACACACTCTATGTCATCACACCCACTGCATTGATGACATCATACCCACTCTATCTGCCATCACACCCACTCTATCTGTGACATCACAGCCACTCGCTCAATGGCATCACACCCACTGTATGTGACATCATATCCACTGGATCTGATATCTCTTCCACTCTATCTATGACATCACACCCCTGTATTTAGGACAAGCCTCCAACTACATGTGACATCACACTGACTCTATATGACATCACACATACAACATATGATATCTTATCCACTACATATGAAATCAAGCCCAGTATATTTATGATATCACCCTAATGTATTTATGATACCACACCCACTGTATTTATGATGTCACATCCACTATATGATATCATATATGCTATATATACCATCACATCCACTATATAAGACATAACCCCCACTCTTTTTGTGACAACACTCCCACTGTATCTGACATCACATCCTATCTTTGACTTCAAAACCACGATATCTATGAACACAACCACTATATCTGTGACATCACACCCACTCTATTTGTGACATCACACCCACAACATTTGACATCACTCCCACTCTATATGACATCACACACAAAACATATGCTATCTTATCCACTACATATAACATCATGACCAGTAAAACTATGATATCCCACAAATTATATCTATGACATCACACAGACTGTATTGATGACAAAACATCCACTATATGTGATATTGCATCCACTGTATCTATGATTTCATCCACTATATGTGACATCACACCCACTATGTTTATGGCATCATACCCACTATATATGACATCACGCACACTATGTGTATGAGAACAGAACCTCTATATCTAACATCACATCTACTGTATCTCTGTCATCACACGCACTGAATCGATGATATCACACCCACTGTACATATGACATCACAGCCACATATATATGACATCACATGCAGTATATATGACATAACATCCATTCTTTATGAAATCATTCCTGTGTTTATGACTTCATATCCACGCTATTCATGACATCACATCCACGCTATTCATGACATCAGATCCACTATACATGTGAATCACAGCCATTATACGTGTGTCATCACAACAACTATTTTATGACATCATATTCATTATGTCTGACATCACACACAATGTGTGTATGACAACACAGCCACTATATCTGGCATCACATCCACTATATCTGACATCACATCGACTGTATCTGTGTCATCACATCTCACCACTCTATTCATGACATCACACCCTTCTATATGATATCACTTCCACTGATTATGACATCACATCGACTATCTATGTGACAGCCACTGTAACTGTGACATCACTCCCATGATGTTTATAACATCATATCCTCTATATATGACACCACACACACTCTGTGTATGAGAACACAACTATATCTGACATCACACCTACTATATCTGATATCACATCCTCTGTATGTGTGTCATCACACCCACTGTATTGATATCACACCCACTATATGTATGACAACATATGCACTATATATGGTATCATATTCATTCTCTATGATATCACACCACTGTATTTGTGACATCATGAGAGAGTCGATTCCTAGGCAGATTGACAAGAAGTCCAGGGGTCCCCAAGGAGAGCCAAGGAGAGAGAGGTCTGGAATTCTCAAGGAGGAAGAAAGGACAGACCTTTTTTTTTTTTTTCCCCCTCTTTCCCTCTACATTCCTTAGGATTATATAACAATAATGTATCCTGCTTGAGGACAGTCTCTGGAAAAAACCTTCTGACTAATCCTGTTATCTTCAAATGTAAATTATGGGAGTAGGTCTAGTGAGGTCTTTAAAACCTCCAGACATTCTTTTGATTCATTTTAATAACTAATTTGAGAGTATATAACTTCGTTGCTAACAGTAGCAAGGGGGTACTCTTTCTGCCCCCTTCTGATGCCTATATCAGAGGCTTTCTCTATCTCCTTTATACTTTACTAAAACTTTATTACACAAAACCTCTGAGCGATCAAGCCTCATCTCTGGAGGCTTAGAATCCCGGCATCTTTTCGTGGTTCAGCAACAACCATTCTATCGCATCCACTGTATTGATGACATCACACCCTCAATATATGACATCAAGTCCATTATATGATATCACACACGCTATACATGTAACATCACAGCCACTGCATCCATGATTTCACAACCACTCTGTTTAGGACATGATGTCCACTATATGTGCCATCTCACACACTGTGAGTATGACAACACAGCCACTATGTGTGACACCACACCCACTGTATCTGACACCAATCCATTGTATCTTTGTCATCATATCCATTCTGTTGATGACATCACACCCACTCTATACATGACATCAGTCTGGTGTATGCATGACACCACATGCACTATACATGACATCACATTCAATCTTGACAACATCAAAACACAGTATTTATGACATCACACCCACTATATATGACATCACATCCACTGTACCTGTGTCATCACGCCAACTGTATCGATGTCACACCCACTGGATGTATGACATCACACCCACTATTGTATGGCATCATATGCACTATATATGACATCCCATCCACACTTTGTGACAGCAAACTACTGTAGTTAGGACATCAAATCCACTGTATTCATGACATCACATCCACTACATGTGACATGACATCCACTGTATATGAAAGGAAGTGAATTTGGTCAGTCACGTCCGAATCTTTGAGACCCCACCCATGGACTGTAGCCTACCAGGCTCTTCCGTCCATGGGATTTTCCAGGCGAGAATACTGGAGTGGGTTGCCATTTCCTCCTCCGGGAGATCTTCCTGACCCAGGGATTGAACCCGAGTCTCCCGCATTGTAGGCAAACGCTTTATGATCTGAGCCACCAGGAAAGTCTAGACACTGTGTATATGACATCATATCAAATATACATGTGACATCATAGCCACCGTATCTATGACATCACACACACTCCATTTATGACATCATATCCACTCTATATACCATCACACTCACTGTGTTTATGACAACAAAACCACTGGATCTGACATCACACCCACTGGATCTGACACCATTCTATATGTCATCACACACACAACATATGATATACACAGCGTATGAAACCATGCCCAGTATAACTACGATATAACACCCTCTGTATTTATGATATCACACCCACTGTTTTAATCACATCGAACCCACTATATTTATGACAAAATAGCCACTATATGGCAACACTTCCGTTGCATATGACATCACAACCACTATACATGTGACATCACACCCACTGTATATATGACATCACACTCAGCATACCTATGACATCGTTTTCACTATACCTGACATCACATCAAGCAACTGTATTTATGACGTCACATTCACTGTATTTATACCACGTCCACTATATATGACATCATATCCAGTGCATCTGTGTCATCACACCCACTGTATTGATAATATCACACCCACTGTATGGGTGACATCTTATGCACTATATATGGCATCACATCCACTTTTTATGTTGTCACACCGCTGTATTTATGACATCACACCTCCTGTATTTAGGACCAAAGGCCACTATAAATGACATCACATGCATTGTATATGACATCACATCCACTCTACATGTGACATCACAGCCACTGTATCTATAACATCACACCCACTATGTTTATGACATCACAACCATTATATCTGACATCACACACACTATATCTGACACCACATCAACTGTATGTGTCATCACACCCACTCTTTGTATGACATCATATGCTCTATATATGACATCACACCCACTATGTTTGTGACAACACAACCACTATATTTGACATCACATCCACTCTATCTGCTGCTTCACACACACCATATCTATGATCACAGACACTGTACTGATGACATCACAACCACAGTATTTATGACATCTCGTCCACTGTATGACACCACACACATTTATAACATCACACTCACTATATATTTCCCAGCCACTACATCTGTGACATCACACCCACCATATCTATGATCAAACCCACTGCATCAATGACATCCCATCCACTCTATATGACATCAATTCCAATGTATATGACATAACATTGTCTATATATGTGACATCACACCCACCATGTCTATGAGATCACAACCACTATAACTATGGCGTCATACCCACTGTTATTAGGACATCACACCCAGCATATTTGTGGTGTTGCACCCACCATAACTATGATGTCACACACTCCATGTCATCACACCCACTGCATTTATGACATCATACCCACTAGATCTGCCATCACACCCACTGTATCTGTGACATCACAGCCACTCCATCAATGGCATCACACCCACTGTATGTGACATCATATCCACTGTATCTGATATCACTTCCACTCTATCTATGACATCACACCCCTGTATTAATGACAAGACACCAACTACATGTGACATCACACTGACTCTATATGACATCACACATACAACATATGATATCTTATCCACTACATATGAAATCAAGCCCAGTATATTTATGATATCACCCTAATGTATTTATGATGCCACACCCACTGTATTTATGATGTCACATCCACTATATGACATCATATATTCTATATATACCATCACATCCACTGTATAAGACATAACCCCCACTCTTTTTGTGACAACACTCCCGCTATATCTGACATCACATCCTGTCTGTCTTTGACTTCAAAACCACAACATCTATGAACACAACCACTATATCTGTGACATCACACCCACTCTACTTGTGACATCACACCCACAACATTTGACATCGCTCCCACTCTATATGACATCACACACAAAACACATGCGATCTTATCCACTACATGTAACATCATGACCAGTCAAACTATGATATCCCACAAATTATATCTATGACATCACACAGACGGTACTGATGACAAAACATCCACTATATGTGATATTGCATCCACTGTATCTATGATTTCATCCACTATATGTGACATCACACCCACTATGTTTATGGCATCATATCCACTATATATGACATCACACACACTATATGTATGAGAACAGAACCTCTTTATCTAACATCACATCTACTGTATCTCTGTCATGACACCCACTGAATCGATGATATCATACCCACTGTACATATGACATCACAGCCACATATATATGACATCACATGCAGTATATATGACATAACATCCATTCTTTATGAAATCATTCCTGTGTTTATGACTTCATATCGACGCTATTCATGACTTCACATCCACGCTATTCATGACATCAGATCCACTATACCTGGGAATCACAGACATTATATGTGTGTCATCACAACAACTATTTTAGGTCATCATATTCATTATATCTGACATCACACACAATGTGTCTGTGACAACTCAGACACTATGTGTGACATCTCACCCACTATATCTGACATCATATCGACTGTATCTGTGTCATCACACCCACTGTATAAATGACATCACACCACTCTCTTCATGACATCACACCCTTGTATATGATATCACTTCCACTGATTATGACATCACATCGACTATATATGTGACAGCCACTGTAACTGTGACATCACTCCCATTATTATCACATCATATCGTCTATATATGACACCACACATCCTCTGTGTATGAGAACAAAACTATATCTGACATCACAGCTACTATAGCTGATATCATATCCTCTATGTCTGTGTCATCACACCCACAGTATTGATATCACACCCACTATATGTATGACAACATATGCACTATATATGGTATCATATTCATTCTCTATGATATCACACCACTGTATTTGTGACATCATGAGAGAGTCGATTCCTAGGCAGATTGATAAGAAGTCCAGGGGTCCACAAGGAGAGCCAAGGAGAGAGAGGTCTGGAATTCTCAAGGAGGAAGAAAGGACAGACCTTTCTTGTTTTTTTCCCCCTCTTTCCCTCTACATTCCTTAGGATGATATAACAATAATGTATGCTGCTTGAGGACAGTCTCTGGAAAAAACTTTCTGACTAATCCTGTTATCTTCAAATGGTAATTATGGGGGTAGGTCTAGTGAGGTCTTTAAAACCTCCAGACATTCTTTTGATTCATTTTAATAACTAACTTGAGAGTATGTAACTTCGTTGCTAACAGTAGCAAGGGGGTACTCTTTCTGCCCCCTTCTGATGCCTATATCAGAAGCTTTCTCTATCTCCTTTATACTTGAATAAAACTTTATTACACAAAACCTCTGAGCGATCAAGCCTCACCTCTGGAGGCTTAGATTCCCGGCATCTTTTCGTGGTTCAGCAACAAACATTCTATCGCTTCCACTGTATTCATGACATCACACCCTCAATATATGACATCAAGTCCAATGTATGATATCACACCCACTATACATGTCACATCACAGCCACTGCATCTATGACTTCACAACCACTATGTTTAGGACATGATGTCCACTATATGTGCCGTCTCACACATTGTGAGTATGACAACACAGCCACTATGTGTGACATGTCACCCACTGTATCTGACACCAATCCATTGTATCTTTGTCACCATACCCATTCTGTTGATGAGGTCAAACCCACTCTATATATGACATCAGTCTGGTGTATGCATGACACCACATGCACTATACATGACATCACATTCAATCTTGACAACATCAAAACACAGTATTTATGACATCACACCCACTATATATGACATCACATCCACTGTACCTGTGTCATCACATCAACTGTATCGATGTCACACCCACTGGATGTATGACATCACAACCACTATTGTATGGCATCATATGCACTATATATGACATCCCATCCACACTTTGTGACAGCAAACTACTGTAGTTAGGACATCAAATCCACTGTATTCATGACATCACATCCACTACAGGTGACATCACATCCACTGTATATGAAAGAAAGTGAATTTGGTCAGTCACGTCCGAATCTTTGAGACCCCATGGACTGTATCCTACCAGGCTCTTCCGTCCGTGGGATTTTCCAGGCAAGAATACTGGAGTGGGTTGCCATTTCCTCCTCCGGGAGATCTTCTTGACCCAGCGATTGAACCCGAGTCTCCCGCATTGTAGGCAAACGCTTTATCATCTGAGCCACCAGGAAAGTCTAGACACTGTGTATATGACATCATATCAAACATCCATGTGACATCATAGCCACTGTATCTATGACATCACACACACTATATTTATGACATCATATCCACTGTATATACCATCACACTCACTGTGTTTATGACAACAAAACCGCAGGATCTGACACCATTCTATATGTCATCACACACACAACATATGATATACACAGCGTATGAAACCATGCCCAGGATAACTACGATATAACACCCTCTGTATTTATGATATCACACCCACTGTTTTAATCACCTCTAACCCACTCTATTTATGACAAAATAGCCACTATGTGGCAACACTTCCATTGTATATGACATCACAACCACTATACATGTGACATCACATGCACTGTATCAATGACATCACACCCACTGCATATATGACATCACACTAAGCATACCTATGACATCACTTTCACTATACCTGGCATCACATCAACTGTTTATGACATCAAGCAACTGTATTTATCACATCACATTCACTGTATTTATACCACGTCCACTATATATGACGTCATATCCAGTGGATCTGTGTCATCACACCCACTGTATTGATAATATCACACCCACTGTATGGGTGACATCTTATGCACTATATATGGCATCACATCCACTTTTTTATGTTCTCACACCGCTGTATTGATGACATCACACCTCCTGTATTTAGGACAAAAGGCCACTATCAATGACATCACATGCATTGTATATGACATCACATCGACTATACACGTGGCATCACAGCCACTGTATCTGTAACATCACACCCACTGTGTTTATGACATCACAACCATTATATCTGACATCACACACACTATGTCTGACACCACATCAACTGTATGTGTCATCACACCCACTCTTTGTATGACATCATATGCTCTATATATGTCATCACACCCACTATGTTTATGACAACACAACCACTATATTTGACATCACATCCACTCTATCTGCTACTTCACGCACACCATATCTATGATCACAGACACTGTACTGATGGCATCACAACCACAGTATTTATGACATCTCGTCCACTGTATGCCATCACACACATTTGTAACATCATACTCACTATATATTTCCCATCCACTCCATCTGTGACATCACACCCACCATATCTATGATCAAACCCACTGCATCAATGACATCCCATCCACTCTATGTGACATCAATTCCAATGTATATGACATAACATTGTGTATATATGTGACATCACACCCACCATGTCTGTGAGATCACAACCACTGTAACTATGGCGTCATACCCACTGTTATTAGGACGTCACACCCAGCATATTTGTGATGTTGCACCCACCATATCTATGATGTCACACACTCTATGTCATCACACCCACTGCATTGATGACATCATACCCACTCTATCTGCCATCACACCCACTCTATCTGTGACATCACAGCCACTCGATCAATGGCATCACACCCACTGTATGTGACATCAAATCCACTGGATCTGATATCTCTTCCACTCTACCTATGACATCACACCCCTGCGTTTATGACAAGACACCCACTACATGTGACATCACACTGACTCTAAATGACATCACACATACAACATATGATATCCTATCCACTACATATGAAATCAAGCCCAGTGTACTTATGATATCACCCTAATGTATTTATGATACCACACCCACTGTATTTATGATGCCACACCCACTATATGACATCATATATTCTACATATACCATCACATCCACTGTATAAGTCATAACCCCCACTCTTCTTGTGACATCACTCCCACTATATCTGACATCACATCCTGTCTGTCTTTGATTTCAAAACCACAATATCTATGAACACAACCTCTATGTCTGTGACATCACACCCACTCTATTTGCGGCATCACACCCACAACATTTGACATCGCTCACACTCTATATGACATCACACACCAAACACATGCTACCTTATCCACTACATAGAACATCATCAACAGTCAATATATGATAGCCCACAAATTATATCTATGACATCACACAGACTGTATTGATGACAAAACATCAACTATATGTGATATTGCATCCACTGTATCTATGATTTCATCCACTATATGTGACATCAAAACCACTATGTTTATGGCATCATATCCACTATATATGACATCACACACACTATGTGTATGAGAACAGAACCTCTTTATCTAACATCACATCTACTGTATCTCTGTCATCACACCCACTGAATTGGTGATATCATAGCCACTCTACATATGACATCACAGCCACATATATATGACATCACATGCAGTATATATGACATAACATCCATTCTTTATGAAATCATTCCTGTGTTTATGAATTCATATCCACGCTATTCATGACTTCACATCCACGCTATTCATGACATCAGTTCCACTATACCTGGGAATCACAGCCATTATATGTGTGTCATCACAACAACTATTTTAGGACATCATATTCATTATATCTGACATCACACACAATGTGTGTATGACAGCACAGCCACTATATCTGACATCTCATCCACTATATCTGACATCATATCGACTGTATGTGTGTCATCACACCCACTGTATAAATGACATCACACCACTCTCTTCATGACATCACACCCTTGTATATGATATCACTTCCACTGATTATGACATCACATCGACTATCTATGTGACAGCCTCTGTAATTGTGACATCACTCCCATGATGTTTATAACATCATATCCTCTATATGTGACACCACACACACTCTGTGTATGAGAACACAACTATATCTGACATCACACCTACTCTATCTGACTTCACATCCTCTGTATCTGTGTCATCACACCCACTGTATTGATATCACACCCACTGTATGTATGACAAGATATGCACTATATATGGTATCATCTTCATTCTCTATGATATCACACCACTGTATTTGTGACATCATGAGAGAGTCGATTCCTAGGCAGATTGATAAGAAGTCCAGGGGTCCCCAAGGAGAGCCAAGGAGAGAGAGATCTGGAATTCTCAAGGAGGAAGAAAGGACAGACCTTTTTTTTTTTTCCCCTCTTTCCCTCTACATTCCTTAGGATTATATACCAATAATGTATCCTGTTGAGGACAGTCTCTGGAGAAAACCTTCCGACTAATCCTGTTATCTTCCAATGTAAATTATGGGAGTAGGTCTAGTGAGGTCTTTAAAACCTCCAGACATTGTTTGGATTCATTTTAATAACTAATTTGAGAGTACATAACTTCGTTGCTAACAGCAGCAAGGGGTACTCTTTCTGCCCCCTTCTGATGCCGATATCAGAAACTTTCTCGATCTCCTTTATACTTTAAAAAAACTTTATTACACAAAGCCTCTGAGCGATCAAGCCTCATCTCTGGAGGCTAAGAATCCCGGCATCTTTTCGTGGTTCAGCAACAACCATTCTATCGCATCCACTGTATTCATGACATCACACCCTCAATATATGACATCAAGTCCATTATATGATATCACACCCGCTCTACATGTAACATCACAGCCACTGCATCTATGACTTCACAACCACTCTGTTTAGGACATGATGTCCACTATATGTGCCATCTCACACACTGTGCGTATGACAACACAGCCACTATGTGTGACATCACACCCACTGTATCTGACACCAATCCATTGTATATTGGTCATCATACCCATTCTGTTGATGACATCACACCCACTCTATACATGACATCAGTCTGGTGTATGCATGACACCACATGCACTATACATGACATCACATTCAATCTTGACAACATGAAAACCCAGTATTTATGACATCACAACCAGTCTATATGACATCACATTCACTGTGTCTGTGTCATGACGCCAACTGTATCGATATCACACCCACTGTATGTATGACATCACACCCACTATTGTATGACATCATATGCACACTATGGCATCACACCCACTCTTTATGACACCAAACGACTGTAGTTAGGACATCAGATCCACTGTGTTCATGACATCACATCCACTACATGTGACATCACATCCACTGTATATGAAAGAAAGTGGATTTGGTCAGTCACGTCCGAATCTTTGAGACCCCACCCATGGACTGTAGCCTACCAGGCTCTTCCGTCCATGGGATTTTCCAGGCAAGAATACTGGAGTGGGTTGCCATTTCCTCCTCCGGGAGATCTTCCTGACCCAGGGATTGAACCCGAGTCTCCCGCATTGTAGGCAAACGCTTTATCATCTGAGCCACCAGGAAAGTCTAGACACTGTGTATATGACATCATATCAAATATTCATGTGACATCCTAGCCACCGTATCTATGACATCACACACACTATATTTATGACATCATATCCACTGTATATACCATCACACTCACTGTGTTTATGACAACAAAACCATTGGATCTGACATCACACCCACTGGATCTGACACCATTCTTTATGTCATCACACACACAACAATAGATATACACAGCGTACGAAACCATGCCCAGTAGAACTCTGATATAACACCCTCTGTATTTATGATATGACACCCACTGTTTTAATCACATCTAACCCACTATATTTATGACAAAATGCCACTATATGGCAACACTTGCGTTGTATATGACATCACAACCACTCTACATGTGACATCGCATGCACTGTATCAATGACATCACACCCACCGTATATATGACATCACACTCAGCATACCTATGACCTCATTTTCACTATACCTGACATCACATCAACTGTTTATGACATCAAGCAACTGTATTTATGACATCACATTCACTTTATTTATACCACGTCCACTATATATGACATCATACCCAGTGTATCTGTGTCATCACACCTACTGTATTGACAATATCACACCCACTCTATGGGTGACATCTTATGCACTATATATGCCATCATATCCACTTTTTATGTTATCACACCGCTGTATTTATGACATCACGCCTCCTGTATTCAGGACAAAAGGCCACTAGAAATGACATCACATGCATTGTATATGACATCACATCCACTATACATGTGACATCACAGCCACTGTATCTATAACATCACACCCACTATGTTTATGACATCACAACCATTATATCTGACATCACACACACTATATCTGACACCACGTCAACTGTATGTGTCATCACACCCACTCTTTGTATGACATCATATGCTCTATATATGACATCACACCCACTATGTTTATGACAACACAAACACTCTATTTGACATCACATCCACTCTATCTGCTACTTCACACACACCATATCTATGATCACAGACACAGTACTGATGACATCGCAACCACAGTATTTATGACATCTCGTCCACTGTATGACATCACACACATTTATAACATCACACTCACTATATATTTCCCATCCACTACATCTGTGACATCACACCCACCATATCTATGATCAAACCCACTGCATCAATGACTTCCCATCCACTCTATATGGCATCAGTTGCAGTGTATATGACATAACATTGTCTATATATGTGACATCACACCCACCATGTCTATGAGATCACAACCACTATAACTATGGCGTCATACCCACTGTTATTAGGACATCACACCCAGCATATTTGTGATGTTGCACCCACCATAACTATGATGTCACACACTCTATGTCATCACACCCACTGCATTGATGACATCATACCCACTAGTTCTGCCATCACACCCACTGTATCTGTGACATCACAGCCACTCCATCAATGGCATCACACCCACTGTATGTGACATCATATCCACTGGATCTGATATCTCTTCCACTCTATCTATGACATCACACCCCTGTATTTACGACAAGCCTCCAACTACATGTGACATCACACTGACTCTATATGACATCACACATACAACATATGATATCTTATCCACTACATATGAAATCAAGCCCAGTATATTTATGATATCACCCTAATGTATTCATGATGCCACACCCACTGTATTTATGATGTCACATCCACTATATGACATCATATATTCTATGAATACCATCACATCCTCTGTATAAGACTTAACCCCCACTCTTTTTGTGACAACACTCCCACTATATCTGACATCACATCCTGTCTGTCTTTGACTTCAAAACCACAATATCTATGAACACAACCACTGTATCTGTGACATCACACCCACTCTATTTGTGACATCACACCCACAACATTTGACATCGCTCCCACTCTATATGACATCACACACCAAACACATGCTACCTTATCCACTACATAGAACATCATGAACAGTCAATCTCTGATAGCCCACAAATTATATCTATGACATCACACAGACTGTACTGATGACAAAACATCAACTATATGTGATATTGCATCCACTGTATCTATGATTTCATCCACTATATGTGACATCACACCCACTATGTTTATGGCATCATATCCACCATATATGACATCACACACACTATGTGTATGAGAACAGAACCTCTTTATCTAACATCACATCTACTGTATCTCTGTCATCACACCCACTGAATCGATGATATCATACCCACTGTACATATGACATCACAGCCACATATATATGACATCACATGCAGTATATATGACATAACATCCATTCTTTATGAAATCATTCCTGTGTTTATGACTTCATATCCACGCTATTCATGACATCAGATCCACTATACCTGTGAATCACAGCCATTTTATGTGTGTCATCACAACAACTATTTTAGGACATCATATTCATTATATCTGACATCACACACAATGTATGACAACACAGCCACTATATCTGGCATCACATCCACTATATCTGACATCACATCGACTGTATCTGTGTCATCACATCCACTGTATAAATGACATCACACCACTCTATTCATGACATCACACCCTTGTATATGATATCACTTCCACTGATTATGACATCACATCGACTATATATGTGACAGCCACTGTAACTGTGACATCACTCCCATGATTATCACATCATATCCTCTATATATGACACCACACACACTCTGTGTATGAGAACACAACTATATCTGACATCACACCTACTATATCTGATATCACATCCTCTGTATCTGTGTCATCACACCCACTGTATTGATATCACACCCACTATATGTATGACAACATATGCACTATATATGGTATCATATTCATTCTCTATGATATCACACCACTGTATTTGTGACATCATGAGAGAGTCGATTCCTAGGCAGATTGATAAGAAGTCCAGGGGTCCCCAAGGAGAGCCAAGGAGAGAGAGGTCTGAAATGCTCAAGGAGGAGGAAAGGACAGACCTTTTTTTTTTTTTCCCCTCTTTCCCTCTACATTCCTTAGGATTATATACCAATAATGTATCCTGCTTGAGGACAGTCTCTGGAGAAAACCTTCCGACTAATCCTGTTATCTTCCAATGTAAATTATGGGAGTAGGTCTAGTGAGGTCTTTAAAACCTCCAGACATTGTTTGGATTCATTTTAATAACTAATTTGAGAGTACATAACTTCGTTGCTAACAGCAGCAAGGGGGTACTCTTTCTGCCCCCTTCTGATGCCGATATCAGAAACTTTCTCGATCTCCTTTATACTTTAAAAAAACTTTATTACACAAAGCCTCTGAGCGATCAAGCCTCATCTCTGGAGGCTAAGAATCCCGGCATCTTTTCGTGGTTCAGCAACAACCATTCTATCGCATCCACTGTATTCATGACATCACACCCTCAATATATGAATCAAGTCCATTATATGATATCACACCCGCTCTACATGTAACATCACAGCCACTGCATCTATGACTTCACAACCACTCTGTTTAGGACATGATGTCCACTATATGTGCCATCTCACACACTGTGAGTATGACAACACAGCCACTATGTGTGACATCACACCCACTGTATCTGACACCAATCCATTGTATATTGGTCATCATACCCATTCTGTTGATGACATCACACCCACTCTATACATGACATCAGTCTGGTGTATGCATGACACAACATGCACTATACATGACATCATATTCAATCTTTGCAACATCAAAACCCAGTATTTATGACATCACACCCACTCTATATGACATCACATCCACTGTATCTGTGTCATCACACCAACTGTATCGATATCACCCCCACTGTATGTATGACATCACACCCACTCTTGTATGACATCATATGCACACTATGACATCACACCCACTCTTTATGACACCAAACGACTGTAGTTAGGACATCAGATCCACTATATTCATGACATCACATCCACTACATGTGACATCACATCCACTGTATATGAAAGAAAGTGAATTTGGTCAGTCATGTCCGAATCATTGAGACCCCACCCTTGGACTGTAGCCTACCAGGCTCTTCTGTCCATGGGATTTTCCAGGCAAGAATACTGGAGTGGGTTGCCATTTCCTCCTCCGAGAGATCTTCCTGACCCAGGGATTGAAACCGAGTCTCCCGCATTGTAGGCAAACGCTTTATCATCTGAGCCACCAGGAAAGTCTAGACACTGTGTATATGGCATCATATCAAATATACATGTGACATCCTAGCCACCGTATCTATGACATCACACACACTCCATTTATGACATCATATCCACTCTATATACCATCACACTCACTGTGTTTATGACAACAAAACCACTGGATCTGACATCACACCCACTGGATCTGACACCATTCTATATGTCATCACACACACAACATATGATATACACAGCGTATGAAACCATGCCCAGTATAACTCCGATATAACACCCTCTGTATTTATGATATCACACCCACTGTTTTAATCACATCTAACCCACTATATTTATGACAAAATAGCCACTATATGGCAACACTTCCGTTGTATATGACATCACAACCACTCTACATGTGACATCACATGCACTGTGTCAATGACATCACACCCACCGTATATATGACATCACACTCAGCATACCTATGACGTCATTTTCACTATACCTGACAGCAAATCAACTGTTTATGACATCAAGCAACTGTATTTATCACATCACATTCACTGTATTTATACCACGTCCACTATATATGACATCATACGCAGTGTATCTGTGTCATCACACCCACTGTATTGATAATATCACACCCACTGTATGGGTGACATCTTATGCACTATATATGGCATCACATCCACTTTTTATCTTGTCACACCGCTGTATTTATGACATCACACCTCCTGTATTTAGGACAAAAGGCCACGAGAAATGCCATCACATGCATTGTATATGACATCACATCCACGATACATGTGACATCACAGCCACTGTATCTATAACATCACACCCACTATGTTTATAACATCACAACCATTATATCTCATATCACACACACTATATCTGATACCACATCAACTGTATGTGTCATCACACCCACTCTTTGTATGACATCATATGCTCTATATATGACATCACACCCACTATGTTCATGACAACACAAGCACTATATTTGTCATCACATCCACTCTATCTGCTACTTCACACACACCATATCTATGATCACAGACACTGTGCTGATGACATCACAACCACAGTATTTATGACATCTCGTCCACTGTATGCCATCACACACATTTATAACATCACACTCACTATATATTTCCCATCCACTCCATCTGAGACATCACACCCACCATATCTATGATCAAACCCACTGCATCAATGACATCCCATCCACTCTATATGACATCAATTCCAATGTATATGACATAACATTGTCTATATATGTGACATCACACCCACCACGTCTATGAGATCACAACCACTATAACTATGGCGTCATACCCACTGTTATTAGGACATCACACCCAGCATATTTGTGATGTTGCACCCACCATAACTATGATGTCACACACTCTATGTCATCACACCCACTGCATTAATGACATCATACCCACTATATCTGCCATCACACCCACTGTGTCTGTGACATCACAGCCACTCCATCAATGACATCACACCCACTGTATGTGACATCATATCCACTGTATCTGATATCACTTCCACTCTATCTATGACATCACACCCCTGTATTTATGACAAGGCACCAACTACATGTGACATCACACTGACTCTATATGACATCACACATACAAAATATGATATCTTATCCATTACGTATGAAATCAAGCACAGTATATTTGTGATATCACCCTAATGTATTTATGATTCAACACCCACTGTATTTATGATGTCACATCCACTATATGACATCATATATTCTATGGATACCATCACATCCTCTGTATAAGTCATAACCCCCACTCTTTTTGTGACAACACTCCCACTATATCTGACATCACATCCTGTCTGTCTTTGACTTCAAAACCACAATATCTATGAACACAACCACTGTATCTGTGACATCACACCCACTCTATTTGTGACATCACACCCACAACATTTGACATCGCTCCCACTCTATATGACATCACACACAAAACACATGCTATCTTATCCACTACATATAACATCATGACCAGTAAAACTAGGATATCCCACAAATTATATCTATGGCATCACACAGACTGTATTGATGACAAAACATCCACTATATGTGATATTGCATCCACTCTATCTAGGATTTCATCCACTCTATGTGACATCACACCCACTAGGTTTATGGCATCATATCCACTATATATGACATCACACACACTATGTGTATGAGAACAGAACCTCTTTATCTAACATCACATCTACTGGATTTCTCTCATCACACCCACTGAATCGATGATATCATATCCCCTGGACATATGACATCACAGCCACATATATATGACATCACATGCAGTATACATGACATAACATCCATTCTTTATGAAATCATTCCTGTGCTTATGACTTCATATCCACGCTATTCATGACATCACATCCACGATATTCATGACATCACATCCACTATACATGTGAATCACAGCCATTATACGTGTGTCATCACAACACCTATTTTATGACATCATATTCATTATGTCTGACATCACACACAATGTGTGTATGACAACACAGCCACTATATCTGGCATCACATCCACTATATCTGACGTCACATCGACTGTATCTGTGTCATGATACCCACAATATAAATGACATCTCACCACTCTATTCATGACATCACACCCTTGTATATGATATCACTTCCACTGATTATGACATCACATCGACTATCTATGTGACAGCCACTGTAACTGTGACATCACTCCCATGATGTTTATAACATCATATCCTCTATATATGACACCACACACACTCTGTGTATGAGAACACAACTATATCTGACATCACACCTACTATACCTGACATCACATCCTCTGTATCTGTGTCATCACACCCACTGTATTGATATCACACCCACTGTATGTATGACAACATATGCACTATATATGGTATCATATTCACTCTCTATGATGTCACACCACTGTATTTGTGACATCATGAGAGAGTCGATTCCTAGGCATATTGATAGGAAGTCCAGGGGTCCCCGAGGAGAGCCAAGGAGAGAGAGGTCTGGAATTCTCAAGGAGGAAGAAAGGACAGACTTTTTTTGTTTTCCCCTCTTTCCCTCTACATTCCTTTGGATTATATACCAATAATGTATCCTGCTTGAGGACAGTCTCTGGAAAAATCATTCTGACTATTCCTGTTATCTTCAAATGTAAATTACGGGAGTATGTCTAGTGAGGTCTTTAAAACCTCCAGACATTCTTTTGATTCATTTTAATAACTAATTTGAGAGTACATAACTTCGTTGCTAACAGCAGCAAGGGGGTACTCTTTCTGCCCCCTTCTGATGCCGATATCAGAAGCTTTCTCGATCTCCTTTATACTTTAAAAAAAACTTTATTACACAAAGCCTCTGAGCGATCAAGCCTCATCTCTGGAGGCTAAGAATCCCGGCATCATTTCGTGGTTCAGCAACAACCATTCTATCACATCCACTGTATTCATGACATCACACTCTCAATATATGACATCAAGTCCATTATATGATATCACACCTGCTATACATGTAACATCACAGCCACTGCATCTATGACTTCACAACCACTCTGTTTAGGACATGATGTCCACTATATGTGCCATCACACACACTGTGAGTATGACAACACAGCCACTATGTGTGACATCATACCCACTGTATCTGACACCAATCCATTGTATCTTTGTCATCATACCCATTCTGTTGATGACATCACACCCACTCTATACTTGACATCAGCTCCGAAAACACCATTCTTTTCCTTCCTTTCTTCCCTCCTTCCTCCCCCCTCTTTCTTTCCGTTTCTTTCTTATTATATAAAAGATAAAGCTTGCTTTCCATTTATAGTTATGACAGAGTCGGGGCTCTATTCCCCATGTTGTACAATGCATCCCTGAACTCATCTTCCACCTAACTAACACTGTGTGCCTCCCACTCCTCCACCTCGGTATTGCCCCTTCCTCTTCCACTCCCTGCTGATAACCAGTAGATGCTTCTCTATATCTGTTTGCCTCCATTTTTATCATATACTCCACGTTGCGGTATCTTTAGATTTTATAAGTGGTATCATACACTATTTGTCTACTTCTGTCCGAGTTATTTTACCCAATATTCTACCTTCCCTGTTGCTGCAAGTGACAATATTCCATTCTTTGGATGGGGCATCACTTTTGTATGCCTTTATAACAAATGGCACTGCCCCCCCACACACAACACAGCTCCCCAGCTAAGTGTCCATCTCTGCACTCACACCCAGAAACACCAAGTCCTCTTCCTCTTCTCCCATGGGAAGTGTGTCTTTGAAGCTCAGTCTGGAACCAGTTCTTCCCCCTACTTTCTGGAAACCTGGACCTTCTGGTCCCATCCCCAACTCCACAGAAGCCATCTCGCTCCCTCCTTACACATTTATCCCTTCCCTGCCCTCTCTGCCACCCAGTATCCGGGAACTGAGAGACAAATATTATTTCACATCAGGTTTATTTTATTTTATTTTTCTTATTACTGGATGCAGTTGTTATAATATTCAGCATCGGTACTGTAGTGCAGTACTCAGCAGAGAGACCCCCGAGAATTTCTGAGGTGTCTAGCCATGACCCGAAGTCACTGGCTGTCCACAGGTCGAGCTGGAATTGCAGGGGTCTCCATGGTCTCTGGGAACTCTTCTGGTTCGTTCTGATTAACTGGAATGGCAGGGGTCTCCATGGTCTCTGGGACCTCCTCTGATTCATTCTGATTAGCTGGAAATGCAGGGGTCTCCATGGTCCCTAGGACCTCCTCTGGTTCTTCTGATTCAGCTGTTCATTCACCTTGGAACTCTGGCTACAGAGCTTTGAGCATCTGATTTTCTTAAGCATTTTTGTGGTGGGAAGTTTCTGAGAAGTTCTCTTGCGAACCTTTCCGGAATGGGATTATTCACCCTCACGGTTACCCTGCCCACATCGAGAAATTAAGAGAGGGAGCAAAGAATGGCACTGGTTTAGGGAAGAGTGTGAAGACAGGTGGGAACGATGGCTTCAGGAGAAAGGGTGTGGGCAGAGAAGGGTTATGTGCCAGGTAAGGACAGGGGAGGGTGTCCTTTCGGGTGGGGTTGATGGGCAAAAATAGTATGGCTGGGTTCAGCTCACCTTGATATTTTTTCTGGACCTCAATTGATAGGAGGTCTTCATCTTCTCCTGGGTAACAGGAGGTGGGTGTTCCATAACTACTCTGGAGCCTTGTGGCTTCCCAGTCACCTGAGTCATTTGGAGGACTCACAGTGGTCTGCTCAGAGCCCCTGAGCACCCCTATATATACCCGTCCCCATGGAGCCTCACCCTCATGCTTTATGAGGTCAGCAAGTCTCTTCCCCAGCCAATGGTGGCCCTGGGTGAGCTTTGACATCACAAAGCCCCATCCTGACATGTCTAGCGGAGGATGGGGAGCAATTCAGATGATTTGCTCGGAGAAATGAGGCATTAGTAATGCCCTCAAGAGGCCTCCAAACTCACCTGCCACCCTCACCTCTATGTCAACTCTGATGGGTCACACAGCAGGCAGAGTGCATCTCCTCCCAACCTTGCCCCACAGCCACACGCCTCAGGCATTCATTCTGTTCTCTGTCAGCTTTCACCATTATCTAGCTTTTATATCTTGCCTAAACACCCTCCATGACTACTAGGTTGTGATTACGTGTCTGTGGAAGCGAGAATCATTGCTCGTTCGTCCTGCAATGTGGTCTTAATGCACCTTGAAGTCCATTGAATTCTGGGCCAGCCAACAGAAAGCTTTCCATCCCGCCTCCTTGTCTCAGTGTTCCAGGAGCTCGCTTCCCTTTTAAGGCCTCCAGTCGGAAACCCTTTTCTTCATGCTGTGAGAATGCAGTGAATACACTTGCCCTGGCTCCACACGGAGCTGTCTCGTTTGAAGTCTAGGACTCAGGGTCACCTCACTAGGAGTACTACCCAGGCTTGGGTTTGTACATGGTGTTGGGGATGGGGCAGAGAAATCCATGATTCAGGTTGTGCTGGGGGATCCCATGCAGGAAATGCCCACCTGCGGCTGATTAGTATTTCCAGCAAGGGGTGGAGCTTGCCCAGAGCTGTGTGAACCTTGTGTGCAAAGGTCTTCTCAAGACGTGCCCTCACAAATCTCTTCTCTCATCTTGTTTTCTTGCTGGAAGCTCCCTTGGAGCTTACCTCACAGCCAAAACCATGGTGGAATTCATTTCCATGAGCAGCTGCCACAAGCTTCCAGGTTCTTGGACAAAACACTGAGTCATCCTGTCCTGTGCATCTAGTTCCTATGGTCTCTCATGGAGCTGGTTGGCTCTGGAGGATAGTGGAATGGATTGTGTGCTCCACCTCAGTCCTCGTTTTTCCAATTGACTCGTAGGGTCAACCAGCCTGAGGGGCACCCCTGGGGACAGTTTGTTGGCTTAGTGGGTCTTCCTTGGTTTCCTGTCAAGTGTTCACATCCTGGTGTCCACTTGTTGCTTACTCACCCAGGGGCCATCACACTGCTGAACATTTTAAGAGGCAGAAAAAGCACACCGTAAACAAAATCAAAAGTTGACTCTTAGAATTGTTAGAAGATCTTAAAACCTGATAGAAAAATGGGCAAGAGGCACGAGCCATCACTTTATAAGAAAGATGTATCACTGGCCGTGAAATTTATGAAGACATGTTTAAAGTCAGGAGCAGCGAATTCACAAGAAGAATATGGAACTAGCCCAGAACCACGTTAAAATATATTAAATCTCAAAAAGGTAAGAAAAATCCTACTACAATTCCCTTGAGAACTGAAACGCAGGCAGAAGTGGCATCGATTTTAGTAATTGCAGACAGATACATTAAGATACTTGGAATAACTGTGTTTTGTGTGTTCTAAAAGTAAGGAGAGACATGGAAATCCTGAAATAGACCCCAATTGTTCTTACAGATATGAAAATCATAGTTTCAGATGAAGCCCATTTTAAGGGTTTCCTGATGGCTCAGACAGTTAAAAAACAAACAAACAAACAAACAAAAAACCCCACCTGCAACATGGGAGACCAGGATTCAATCCCTGGGTTGGGAAGATTCCCTGGAGGGCGGAATGGCAGCCTGCTCCAGTATGCTTGCCTGGAGAATCACCATGGACAGAGAAGCCTGGCGGGCTACAGACCATGGGGTCAAAAAGAGTTGGACCCGGCTGAGTAAGGAAGCACAGCACAGCACAGCACAATGAATATTTGTGAAAGAAAGGCAGGTAGTGAGGAAAGAGGGAGAAAGGGAAACAAGGGTAATGAAAGGAAGGAAAGGAAATCCTCTGTTGCTGGTGAGAATAGAGCAACCAGAGATGTCCCCCAGCAGGACAGCACCACACATGTCCATCTGAGCAGTCTCAGACGGTTTGAAACAACTATCTCCAACTTTGGTCCCACTCCTTCAACCAAACTCATGTGCAGGGCTTACCACTAACAGGCTAACAGTCATCATGGTTTCTCCTCAGTCAAATCGTGATTCACCCAGATATGAAAAAGACACGTGTGCTCCAATGTTCATCATAGCGCTGCTTACAGTAGCCAGGGCATGGAAGCAACCTAAATGTCCATCAGCAGACAAATGGGTAAGAAACCTGTGGTACATAGACACAATGGAATATTACTCAGCCATTAAAAAGAACACTTTTTTGTGACATCTTTGTCTGGTTTTAGAATTAGGGTGATGGTGGCTCATAGAATGAGTTTGGAAGCTTACCTTCATCTGCAATTTTCTGGAAAACTACAGGCCAATATCACTGATGAACATAGATGCAAAAATCCTTATCAAAATTCTAGCAAACAGAATCCAACAACATATTAAAAAAATCATACACCATGACCAAGGGGGCTTTATCCCAGGAATGGAAGTATTCTTTAATATCCACAAATCAATCAATGTAATACACCACATGAACAAATTGAAAAATAAAAACCATATGATTATCTCAATAGATGCAGAGAAAGCCTTTGACAAAATTCAACACTCATTTATGATTAAAACCCTCCAAAAAGCAGGAATACAAGGAACATACCTCAACATAATAAAAGCTATATATGACAAACACACAGCAAGCATCACCCTCAATGGTGAAAAATTGAAAGCATTTCCCTTGAAATCAGGAACAAGACAAGGGTGCCCACTCTCACCACTACTATTCAACATAGTGTTGGAATTTTTGGCCACGGCAATCAGAGCAGAAAAAGAAGTAAAAGGAATCCAGATAGCAAAAGAAGTGAAACTCTCACTGTTTGCAGATGACATGATCCTCTACATAGAAAACCCTAAAGACTCTACCAGAAAATTACTAGAGCTAATCAATGAATATAGTATGTCACCTGTAGTGGATGTGATGTCATGAATACAGTGGATTTGATGTCCTAACTACAGTAGTTTGCTGTCACAAAGTGTGGATGGGATGTCATATATAGTGCATATGATGCCATACAATAGTGGGTGTGATGTCATACATCCAGTGGGTGTGACATCGATACATTTGGTGTGATGACACAGGTACAGTGGATGTGATGTCATATATAGTGGGTGTGATGTCATAAATACTGTGTTTTGATGTTGTCAAGATTGAATGTGATGTCATGTATAGTGAATGTGGTGTCATGCATACACCAGACTGATGCCATATATAGAGTGGGTTTGACGTCATCAACAGAATGGGTATGATGACAAAGATACAATTTATTGGTGTCCTATACAGTGGGTGAGATGTCACACATAGTGGCTGTGTTGTCATACTCACAGTGTGTGAGACGGCACATATAGTGGACATCATGTCCTAAACATAGTGGTTGTGAAGTCATAGATGCAGTGGCTGTGATGTGACATGTATAGTGGGTGTGATATCATACAATGGACTTGATGTCATATATTGAGGGTGTGATGTCATGAATACAGTGGATGCGATGGAATGGTTGTTGCTGAACCACGAAAAGATGCCAGGATTCTAAGCCTCCAGAGATGAGGCTTGATCGCTCAGAGGTTTTGTGTAATAAAGTTTTATTAAAGTATAAAGGAGATAGAGAAAGCTTCTGATATAGGCATCAGAAGGGGGCAGAAAGAGTACCCCCTTGCTACTGTTAGCAACGAAGTTATCTACTCTCAAATTAGTTATTAAAATGAATCAAAAGAATGTCTGGAGGTTTTAAAGACCTCACTAGACCTACCCCCATAATTAACATTTGAAGATAACAGGATTAGTCAGAAGGTTTTTTCCAGAGACTGTCCTCGAGCAGCATACATTATTATTACATAATCCTAAGGAATGTAGAGGGAAAGAGGGGGAAAAAAACAAGAAAGGTCTGTCCTTTCTTCCTCCTTGAGAATTCCAGACCTCTCTCTCCTTGGCTCTCCTTGGGGACCCCTGGACTTCTTATCAATCTGCCTAGGAATCGACTCTCTCATGATGTCACAAATACAGTGGTGTGATATCATAGAGAATGAATATGATACCATATATAGTGCATATGTTGTCATACATATAGTGGGTGTGATATCAATACAGTGGGTGTGATGACACAGATACAGAGGATGTGATATCAGATATAGTAGTTTTGATGTCACATATGGATGTGTTCTCATACACAGAGTGTGTGTGGTGTCATATATAGAGGATATGATGTGATAATCATGTGAGTGATGTCACAGTTAGAGTGGCTGTGACATATATAGTCGATGTGATGTCATAATCAGTGGAAGTGATATCATATACAAGGGTGTGATGTCATGAATAGAGTGGTGTGATGTCATTTATACAGTGGGTGTGATGACACAGATACAGTCGATATGATGTCAGATATAGTGGATGTGATGTCAGATATAGTGGCTGTGTTGTCAGACACACATTGTGTGTGATGTCAGATATAATGAATATGATGTCCTAAAATAGTTGTTGTGATGACACACATATAATGGCTGTGATTCACAGGTATAGTGGATCTGATGTCATGAATAGCGTGGATGAGAAGTCATGAATAGCGTGGATATGAAGTCATTAACACAGGAACGATTTCATAAAGAATGGATGTTATGTCATATATACTGAATGTGATGTCATATATATGTGGCTGTGATGTCATATGTAGAGTGGGTATGATATCATCGAATCAGTGGGTGTGATGACAGAGATACAGTAGATGTGATGTTAGATAAAGAGGTTCTGTTCTCATACACATAGTGTGTGTGATGTCATATATGGTGGATATGATGCCATAAACATAGTGGGTGTGATGTCACATATAGTGGATGAAATCATAGATACAGTGGAGGCAATATCACATATAGTTGATGTTTTGTCATCAATACAGTCTGTGTGATGTCATAGATATAATTTGTGGGCTATCATAGATTGACTGTTCATGATGTTATATGTAGTGGATAAGGTAGCGTGTGTTTGGTGTGTGATGTCATATAGAGTGGGAGCGATGTCAAATGTTGTGGGTGTGATGTCACAAATAGAGTGGGTGTGATGTCACAGATATAGAGGTTGTGTTCATAGATATTGTGGTTTTGAAGTCAAAGACAGACAGGATGTGATGTCAGATACAGTGGGAGTGATGTCACAAGAAGAGTGGGGGTTATGCCTTATACAGTGGATGTGATGGTATATATAGAATATATGATGTCATATAGTGGGTGTGGCATCATAAATACAGTGGGTGTGGTATCATAAATACATTAGGGTGATATCATAAATATACTGGGCTTGATTTCATATGTAGTGGATAGGATATCATATGTTGTATGTGTGATGTCATTTAGAGTCAGTGTGATGTCACATGTAGTGGGTGTCTTGTCATAAACACAGGGGTGTGATGTCATAGGTAGAGTGGAAGAGATATCAGATCCAGTGGATATGATGTCACATACAGTGGGTGTGATGCCATTGATCGAGTGGCTGTGATGTCACAGATAGAGTGGGTGTGATGGCAGATAGAGTGGGTATGATGTCATCAATGCAGTGGGTGTGATGACATAGAGTGTGTGACATCATAGTGTTGGTGGGTGCAACATCACAAATATGCTGGGTGTGACGTCCTAATAACAGTGGGTATGACGCCATAGTTACAGTGGTTGTGATCTCATAGACATGGTGGGTGTGATGTCACATATATACACAATGTTATGTCATATACATTGGAATTGATGTCACATAGAGTGGATGGCATGTCATTGATGCAGTGGGTTTGATCATAGATATGGTGGGTGTGATGTCACAGATGGAGTGGATGGGAAATATATAGTGAGTGTGATGTTATAAATGTGTATGATGTCATACAGTGGACGGGATGTCATAAATACTGTGGTTGTGATGTCATCAGTACAGTGTCTGTGATCATAGATATGCTGTGTGTGAAGTAGCAGATAGACTGGATGTGATGTCAAATATAGTGTTTGTGTTGTCATAAACATAGTGGGTGTGATGTCATATATAGAGCATATGATGTCATACAAAGAGTGGGTGTGATGACACATAGAGTTGATGTGGTGTGAGATATAGTGTGTGTGATGTCAGATATAATGGTTGTGATGTCATAAACACAGTGGGTGTGATGTTACAGATACAGTGGCTATGATGTCACATGTAGAATGGATGTGATGTCATATACGATGCATGTGATGTCATTTATAGTGGCCTTTTGTCCTAAATACAGGAGGTGTGATGTCATCAATACAGCGGTGTGAGAACATAAAAAGTGGATGTGATGCCATATATAGTGCATAAGATGTCACCCATACAGTGGGTGTGATATTATCAATACAGTGGGTGTGATGACACAGATCCACTGGATATGATGTCATATATAGTGGACGTGGGTTAAATACAGTGAATGTGATGTGATAAATACAGTTGGTTGATGTCATAAACAGTTGATGTGATGCCATGTATAGTGAAAGTGATGTCATAGGTATGCTTAGTGTGATGTCATATATGCAGTGGGTGTGATGTCATTGATACAGTGCATGTGATGTCACATGTATAGTGGTTGTGATGTCATATACAATGGAAGTGTTGCCACATAGTGGCTATTTTGTCATAAATATAGTGGGTTAGAGGTGATTAAACAGTGGGTGTGATATCATGAACACAGAGGGTGTTATATCGTGGTTATCCTGGGCACGGTTTCATATGCTGTGTATTTCGTATGTTGTGTGTGTGATGACATATAGAATGGTGTCAGATCCAGCGGTTTTGTTGTCATAAACACAGTGAGTGTGATGGTATATACAGTGGATATGATGTCATAAATATAGTGTGTGTGATGTCATAGATACAGTGGCTATGATGTCACATGTATGTTTGATATGATGTCATATACACAGTGTCTAGACTTTCCTGGTGGCTCAGATGAGAAAGCGTTTGCCTACAATGCGGGAGACTCGGGTTCAATCCCTGGGTCAGGAAGACCTCCCGGAGGAGGAAATGGCAACCCACTCCAGTATTCTTGCCTGGAAAATCCCACGGACGGAAGAGCCTGGTAGGATACAGTCCATGGGGTCTCAAAGATTCGGACGTGACTGACCAAATTCACTTTCTTTCATATACAGTGGATGTGATGTCACCTGTAGTGGATGTGATGTCATGAATACAGTGGATTTGATGTCCTAACTACAGTAGTTTGCTGTCACAAAGTGTGGATGGGATGTCATATATAGTGCATATGAGGCCATACAATAGTGGGTGTGATGTCATACATCCAGTGGGTGTGACATCGATACAGTTGGCGTGATGACACAGGTACAGTGGATGTGATGTCATATATAGTGGGTGTGATGTCATAAATACTGTGTTTTGATGTTGTCAAGATTGAATGTAATGTCATGTATAGTGCATGTGGTGTCATGCATACACCAGACAGATGTCATATATAGAGTGTGTTTGACGTCATCAACAGAATGGGTATGATGACAAAGATACAATGGATTGGTGTCAGATACAGTGGGTGTGATGTCACACATAGTGGCTGTGTTGTCATACTCACAGTGTGTGTGATGGCACATAGAGTGGACATCATGTCCTAAACATAGTGGTTGTGAAGTCATAGATGCAGTGGCTGTGATGTGACATGTATAGTGGGTAAGATATCATACAATGGACTTGATGTCATATATTGAGGGTGTGATGTCATGAATACAGTGGATGCGATAGAATGGTTGTTGCTGAACCACGAAAAGATGCCGGGATTCTAAGCCTCCGGAGATGAGGCTTGATCGCTCAGAGTTTTTGTGTAATAAAGTTTTATTAAAGTATAAAGGAGATAGAGAAAGCTTCTGATATAGGCATCAGAAGGGGGCAGAAAGAGTACCCCCTTGCTACTGTTAGCTACGAAGTTATCTACTCTCAAATTAGTTATTAAAATGAATCAAAAGCATGTCTGGAGGTTTTAAAGACCTCACTAGACCTACCCCCATAATTAACATTTGAAGATAACAGAATTAGTCAGAAGGTATTTTCCATTGACTGTCCTCAAGCAGCATACATTAGTGTTATATAATCCTAAGGAATGTTGAGGGAAAGAGGGGAAAAAGAAAAAATAAAGGTCTGTCCTTTCTTCCTCCTTGAGAATTCCAGACCTCTCTCTCCTTGGCTCTCCTTGGGGACCCCTGGACTTCTTATCAATCTGCCTAGGAATCGACTCTCTCATGATGTCACAAATACAGTGGTGTGATATCATAGAGAATGAATATGATACCATATATAGTGCATATGTTGTCATACATATAGTGGGTGTGATATCAATACAGTGGGTGTGCTGACACAGATACAGAGGATGTGATATCAGATATAGTAGTTGTGATGTCACATATGGATGTGTTCTCATACACAGAGTGTGTGTGGTGTCATATATAGAGGATATGATGTGATAATCATGTGAGTGATGTCACAGTTAGAGTGGCTGTGACATACATAGTCGATGTGATGTCATAATCAGTGGAAGTGATATCATATACAAGGGTGTGATGTCATGAAGAGAGTGGTGTGATGTCATTTATACAGTGGGTGTGATGACACAGATACAGTCGATATGATGTCAGATATAGTGGATGTGATGTCAGATATAGTGGCTGTGTTGTCATACACACGTTGGGTGTGATGTCAGATATAATGAATATGATGTCCTAAAATAGTTGTTGTGATGACACACATATAATGGCTGTGATTCACAGGTATAGTGGATCTGATGTCATGAATAGCGTGGATGAGAAGTCATGAATAGCGTGGATATGAATTCATAAACACAGGAATGATTTCATAAAGAATGGATGTTATGTCGTATATACTGAATGTGATGTCATATATATGTGGCTGTGATGTCATATGTATAGTGGCTATGATATCATCGAATCAGTGGGTGTGATGACAGATATACAGTAGATGTGATGTTAGATAAAGAGGTTCTGTTCTCATACACATAGTGTGTGTGATGTCATATATCGCGGATATGATGCCATAAACATAGTGGGTGTGATGTCACATATAGTGGATGAAATCATAGATACAGTGGAGGCAATATCACATATAGTTGATGTTTTGTCATCAATACAGTCTGTGTGATGTCATAGATATAATTTGTGGGCTATCATAGATTGACTGTTCATGATGTTATATGTAGCCGATAAGGTAGCCTGTGTTTGGTGTGTGATGTCATATAGAGTGGAAGCGATGTCAAATGTTGTGGGTGTGATGTCACAAATAGAGTTGGTGTGATGTCACAGATATAGAGGTTGTGTTCATAGATATTGTGGTTTTGAAGTCAAAGACAGATAGGATGTGATGTCAGATACAGTGGGAGTGATGTCACAAGAAGAGTGGGGGTTATGCCTTATACAGTGGATGTGATGGTATATATAGAATATATGATGTCATATAGTGGGTGTGGCATCATAACTACAGTGGGTGTGGTATCATAAATACATTAGGGTGATATCATAAATATACTGGGCTTGGTTTCATAGGTAGTGGATAGGATATCTTATGTTGTATGTGTGATGTCATTTAGAGTCAGTGTGATGTCACATGTAGTGGGTGTCTTGTCATAAACACAGGGGTGTGATGTCATAGGTAGAGTGGAAGAGATATCAGATCCAGTGGATATGATGTCACATACAGTGGGTGTGATGCCATTGATCGAGTGGCTGTGATGTCACAGATAGAGTGGGTGTGATGACAGATAGAGTGGGTAGGATGTCATTATGCACTGGGTGTGATGACATAGGGTGTGGAACATCATAGTTATGGTGGGTGCAACATCACAAATATGCTGGGTGTGACGTTCTAATAACAGTGGGTATGACGCCATAGTTACAGTGGTTGTGATCTCATAGACATGGTGGGTGTGATGTCACATATATACACAATGTTATGTCATATACATTGGAATTGATGTCACATAGAGTGGATGGGATGTCATTGATGCAGTGGGTTTGATCATAGATATGGTGGGTGTGATGGCACAGATGGAGTGGATGGGAAATATATAGTGAGTGTGATGTTATAAATGTGTGTGATGTCATACAGTGGACGAGATGTCATAAATACTCTGGTTGTGATGTCATCAGTACAGTGTCTGTGATCATAGATATGGTGTGCATGAAGTAGCAGATAGAGTGGATGTGATGTCAAATATAGTGTTGTGTTGTCATAAACATAGTGGTTGTGATGTCATATATAGAGCATATGATGTCATACAAAGAGTGGGTGTGATGACACATAGAGTTGATGTGGTGTGAGATATAGTGTGTGTGATGTCAGATATAATGGTTGTGATGTCATAAACACAGTGGGTGTGATGTTACAGATACAGTGGCTGTGATGTCACATGTAGAGTGGATGTGATGTCATATACAATGCATGTGATGTCATTTATAGTGGCCTTTTGTCCTAAATACAGGAGGTGTGATGTCATCAATACAGCAGTGTGAGAACATAAAAAGTGGATGTGATGTCATATATAGTGCATAGGATGTCACCCATACAGTGGGTGTGATATTATCAATACAGTGGGTGTGATGACACAGATCCACTGGATATGACGTCATATATAGTGGACGTGGTATAAATACAGTGATGTGATGTGATAAATACAGTTGCTTGATGTCATAAACGGTTGATGTGATGCCATGTATAGTGAAAGTGATGTCATAGGTATGCTTAGTGTGATGTCATATATGCAGTGGGTGTGATGTCATGGATACAGTGCATGTGATGTCACATGTATAGTGGTTGTGATGTCATATGCAATGGAAGTGTTGCCACATAGTGGCTATTTTGTCATAAATATAGTGGGTTAGAGGTGATTAAAACAGTGGGTGTGATATCATAAATACAGAGGCTTTTATATCGTCGTTATCCTGGGCATGGTTTCATACGCTGTGTATGTCATATGTTGTGTGTGTGATGACATATAGAATGGTGACAGATCCAGTGGTTTTGTTGTCATAAACACAGTGAGTGTGATGGTATATACAGTGGATATGATGTCATAAATAGAGTGTGTGTGATGTCATAGATACAGTGGCTATGATGTCACGTGTATGTTTGATATGATGTCATATACACAGTGTCTAGACTTTCCTGGTGGCTCAGATGAGAAAGCGTTTGCCTACAATGCGGGAGACTCGGGTTCAATCCCTGGGTCAGGAAGACCTCCTGGAGGAGGAAATGGCCACCCCCTCCAGTATTCTTGCCTGGAAAATCCCACGGACGGAAGAGCCTGGTAGGATACAGTCCATGGGGTCTCAAAGATTCGGACGTGACTGACCAAATTCACTTTCTTTCATATACAGTGGATGTGATGTCACCTGTAGTGGATGTGATGTCATGAATACAGTGGATTTGATGTCCTAACTACAGTAGTTTGCTGTCACAAAGTGTGGATGGGATGTCATATATAGTGCATATGATGCCATACAATAGTGGGTGTGATGTCATACATCCAGTGGGTGTGACATCGATACAGTTGGCGTGATGACACAGGTACAGTGGATGTGATGTCATATATAGTGGGTGTGATGTCATAAATACTGTGTTTTGATGTTGTCAAGATTGAATGTGATGTCATGTATAGTGCATGTGGTGTCATGCATACACCAGACTGATGTCATATATAGAGTGGGTTTGACGTCATCAACAGAATGGGTATGATGACAAAGATACAATGGATTGGTGTCAGATAGAGTGGGTGAGATGTCACACATAGTGGCTGTGTTGTCATACTCACAGTGTGTGAGACGGCACATATAGTGGACATCATGTCCTAAACATAGTGGTTGTGAAGTCATAGATGCAGTGGCTGTGATGTGACATGTATAGTGGGTAAGATATCATACAATGGACTTGATGTCATATATTGAGGGTGTGATGTCATGAATACAGTGGATGCGATAGAATGGTTGTTGCTGAACCATGAAAAGATGCCGGGATTCTAAGCCTCCAGAGATGAGGCTTGATCGCTCAGAGTTTTTGTGTAGTAAAGTTTTATTAAAGTATAAAGGAGATAGAGAAAGCTTCTGATATAGGCATCAGAAGGGGGCAGAAAGAGTACCCCCTTGCTACTGTTAGCAACGAAGTTATCTACTCTCAAATTAGTTATTAAAATGAATCAAAAGAATGTCTGGAGGTTTTAAAGACCTCACTAGACCTACCCCCATAATTAACATTTGAAGATAACAGGATTAGTCAGAAGGTATTTTCCATTGACTGTCCTCAAGCAGCATACATTATTGTTATATAATCCTAAGGAATGTAGAGGGAAAGAGGGGGAAAAAAACAAGAATGGTCTGTCCTTTCTTCCTCCTTGAGAATTCCAGACCTCTCTCTCCTTGGCTCTCCTTGGGGACCCCTGGACTTCTTATCAGTCTGCCTAGGAATCGAATCTCTCATGATGTCACAAATACAGTGGTGTGATATCATAGAGAATGAATATGATACCATATATAGTGCATATGTTGTCATACATATAGTGGGTGTGATATCAATACAGTGGTTGTGATGACACAGATACAGAGAATGTGATATCAGATATAGTAGGTGTGATGTCAGATATAGTTGTGTTCTCATACACAGAGTGTGTGTGGTGTCATATATAGAGGATAAGATGTGATCAACATCATGGGAGTGATGTCACAGTTACAGTGGCTGTGACATATATAGTCCATGTGATGTCATAATCAGTGGAAGTGATATCATATACAAGGGTGTGATGTCATGAATAGAGTGGTGTGATGTCATTTATACAGTGGGTGTGATGACACAGATACAGTCGATAGGATGTCAGATATAGTGGATGTGATGTCAGATATAGTCGCTGTGTTGTCATACACACATTGTGTGTGATGTCAGATATAATGAATATGATGTCCTAAAATAGTTGTTGTGATGACACACATATAATGGCTGTGATTCACAGGTATAGTGGATCTGATGTCATGAATAGTGTGGATGAGAAGTCATGAATAGCGTGGATATGAAGTCATAAACACAGGAATGATTTCATAAAGAATGGATGTTATGTCATATATACTGCATGTGATGTCATATATATGTGTCTGTGATGTCATATGTACAGTGGGTATGATATCATCGATTCAGTGGGTGTGATGACAGAGATACAGTAGATGTGATGTTAGATAAAGAGGTTCTGTTCTCATACACATAGTGTGTGTGATGTCATATATAGTGGATATGATGCCATAAACATAGTGGGTGTGATGTCACATATAGTGGATGAAATCATAGATACAGTGGAGGCAATATCACATATAGTTGATGTTTTGTCATCAATACAGTCTGTGTGATGTCATAGATATAATTTGTGGGCTATCATAGATTGACTGTTCATGATGTTATATGTAGTGGATAAGGTAGCATGTGTTTGGTATGTGATGTCATATAGAGTGGGAGCGATGTCAAATGTTGTGGGTGTGGTGTCACAAATAGAGTGGGTGTGATGTCACAGATAGAGTGGTTTTGTTCATAGATATTGTGGTTTTGAAGTCAAAGACAGACAGGATGTGATGTCAGATATAGTGGGAGTGATGTCACAAGAAGAGTGGGGGTTATGACTTATACAGTGGATGTGATGGTATATATAGAATATGTGATGTCATATAGTGGGTGTGGCATCATAAATACAGTGGGTGTGTTATCATAAATACATTAGGGTGATATCATAAATATACCGGGCTTGAATTCACATGCAGTGGATAGGATATCATATGTAGTATGTGTGATGTCATTTAGAGTCAGTGTGATGTCACATGTAGTGGGTGTCTTGTCATAAACACAGGGGTGTGATGTCATAGGTAGAGTGGAAGAGATATCACATCCAGTGGATATGCTGTCACATACAGTGGGTGTGATGCCATTGATCGAGTGGCTGTGATGTCAAAGATAGAGTGGGTGTGATGGCAGATAAAGTGGGTATGATGTCATCAATGCAGTGGGTGTGATGACATAGAGTGTGTGACATCATAGTGTTGGTGGGTGCAACATCATAAATATGCTGGGTGTGACGTCCTAATAACAGTGGGTATGATGCCATAGTTACAGTGGTTGTGATCTCATAGACATGGTGGGTGTGATGTCACATATATACACAATGTTATGTCATATACATTAGAATTGATGTCACATAGAGTGGATGGGATGTCATTGATGCAGTGGGTTTGATCATATATATGGTGGGTGTGATGTCACAGATGGAGTGGATGGGAAATATATAGTGAGTGTGATGTTATAAATGTGTGTGATGTCATACAGTGGACGAGATGTCATAAATACTGTGGTTGTGACGTCATCAGTACAGTGTCTGTGATCGTAGATATGGTGTGCGTGAAGTATCAGAAAGAGAGGATGTGATGTCAAATATAGTGGTTGTGTTGTCATAAACATAGTGGGTGTGATGTCATATATAGAGCATATGATGTCATACAAAGAGTGGGTGTGATGACACATACAGTTGATGTGGTGTCAGATATAGTGTGTGTGATGTCAGATATAATGGTTGTGATGTCATAAACCAGTGTGTGTGATGTTACAGATACAGTGGCTCTGATGTCACATGTAGAGTGCATGTGATGTCATATGCAATGCATGTGATGTCATTTATAGTGGCCTTTTCTCCTAAATACAGGAGGTGTGATGTCATCAATACAGCGGTGTGACAACATAAAAAGTGGATGAGATGCCATATATAGTGCATAAGATGTCACCCATACAGTGGGTGTGATATTATCAATACAGTGGGTGTGATGACACAGATCCACTGGATATGACGTCATATATAGTGGACGTGGTATAAATACAGTGAATGTGATGTGATAAATACAGTTGCTTGATGTCATAAACAGTTGATGTGATGCCATGTATAGTGAAAGTGATGTCATAGGTATGCTTAGTGTGATGTCATATATGCAGTGGGTGTGATGTCATGGATACAGTGCATGTGATGTCACATGTATAGTGGTTGTGATGTCATATACAATGGAAGTGTTGCCACATAGTGGCTATTTTGTCATAAATACAGTGGGTTAGAGGTGATTAAAACAGTGGGTGTGATATCATAAATACAGAGGGTGTTATATCGTAGTTATCCTGGGCATGGTTTCATACGCTGTGTATATCATATGTTGTGTGTGTGATGACATATAGAATGGTGTCAGATCCAGTGGTTTTGTTGTCATAAACACAGTGAGTGTGATGGTATATACAGTGGATATGATGTCATAAATATAGTGTGTGTGATGTCATAGATACAGTGGCTATGATGTCACATGTATGTTTGATATGATGTCATCCAGTATATTTATGATATCACCCTAATGTATTTATGATACCACACCCACTATATTTATGAGGTCACACCCACTATATGACATCATATATTCTATATATACCATCTCATCCACTGTATAAGGCATAACCCCCACTCTTCTTGTGACATCACTCCCACTATATCTGACATCACATCCTGTCTGTCTTTCATTTCAAAACCACAATATCTATGAACACAACCTCTATATCTGTGACATCACACCCACTCTATTTGTGACATCACACCCACAACATTTGACATCGCTCCCACTGTATATGACATCACACACCAAACACAGGCTACCTTATCCACTACATATAACATCATGAACAGTCAATCTATGATATCCCACAAATTATATCTATGACATCACACAGACTGTATTGATGGCAAAACATCAACTATATGTGATATTGCCTCCACTGTATCTATGATTTCATCCACAATATGTGACATCACACCCACTATGTTTATGGCATCATATCCACTATATATGACATCACACACACTATGTGTATGAGAACAGAACCTCTTTATCTAACATCACATCTACTGTATATCTGTCATCACACCCACTGATTCGATGAAATCATACCAACTGTACATATGACATCACAGCCACATATATATGACATCACATGCAGTATATATGACATAACATCCATTCTTTATGAAATCATTCCTGTGTTTATGACTTCATATCCACGCTATTCATGACTTCACATCCACGCTATTCATGACATCAGATCCACTATACCTGGGAATCACAGCCATTATATGTGTGTCATCACAGCAACTATTTTAGGACATCATATTCATTATATCTGACATCACACACAATGTGTGTCTGACAACACAGCCACTACATCTGACATCACATCCACTATATCTGACATCCTATCGACTGTCTCTGTGTCATCACACCCACTGTATAAATGACATCACACCACTCTCTTCATGACATCACACCCTTGTATATGATATCACTTCCACTGATTATGACATCACATCGACTATATATGTGATAGCCACTGTAACTGTGACATCACTCCCATGATTATCACATCATATCCTCTATATATGACACCACACACACTCTGTGTATGAGAACACACCTATAACTGACATCACTCCTGCTATATCTGATATCACATCCTCTGTATCTGTGTCATCACACCCACTGTATTGATATCACACCCACTATATGTATGACAACATATGCACTATATATGGTATCATATTCATTCTCTATGACATCACACCACTGTATTTGTGACATCATGAGAGAGTCGATTCCTAGGCAGATTGATAAGAAGTCCAGGGGTCCCCAAGGAGAGCCAAGGAGAGAGAGGTCTGGAATTCTCAAGGAGGAAGAAAGGACAGACCTTTCTTGTTTTTTTCCCCCTCTTTCCCTCTACATTCCTTAGGACTATATAACAATAATGTATGCTGCTTGAGGACAGTCTCTGGAAAAAACCTTCTGACTAATCCTGTTATCTTCAAATGTTAATTATGGGGGTAGGTCTAGTGAGGTCTTCAAAACCTCCAGACATTCTTTTGATTCATTTCAATAACTAATTTGAGAGTAGATAACTTCGTTGCTAACAGTAGCAAAGGGTTACTCTTTGTGCCCCCTTCTGATGCCTATATCAGAAGCTTTCTCTATCTCCTTTATACTTTACTAAAACTTTATTACACAAAAACTCTAAGCGATCAAGCCTCGTCTCTGGAGGCTTAGAATCCCGGCATCTTTTCGTGGTTCAGCATCAACCATTCTATCGCATCCACTGTATTCATGACATCACACCCTCAATATATGACATCAAGTCCATTGTATGATATCTTACCCACTATACATGTCACATCACAGCCACTGTATCTATGACTTCACAACCACTATGTTTAGGACATGATGTCCACTATATGTGCCGTCTCACACACTCTGAGTATGACAACACAGCCACTATGTGTGACATGTCACCCACTGTATCTGACACCAATCCATTTTATCTTTGTCACCATACTCATTTTGTTGATGTCGTCAAAACCACTCTATATATGACATCAGTCTGGTGTATGCATGACACCACATGCACTATACATGCCATCACATTCAATCTTGACAAAATCAAAACACAGTATTTGTGACATCACACCCACTATATATGACATCACATCCACTGTACCTGTGTCATTACGCCAACTGTATCGATGTCACACCCACTGGATGTATGATATCACACCCAATATTGTATGGCATCATATGCACTATATATGACGTCCCATCCACACTTTGTGACGGCAAACTACTGTAGTTAGGACATCAAATCCACTGTATTCATGACATCACATCCACTACAGGTGACATCACATCCACTGTATATGAAAGAAAGTGAATTTGGTCAGTCACGTCCGAATCTTTGAGACCCCATGGACTGTATCCTACCAGGCTCTTCCGTCCGTGGGATTTTCCAGGCAAGAATACTGGAGTGGGTTGCCATTTCCTCCTCCGGGAGGTCTTCCTGACCCAGGGATTGAACCCGAGTCTCCCGCATTGTAGGCAAACGCTTTCTCATCTGAGCCACCAGGAAAGTCTAGACACTGTGTATATGACATCATATCAAACATACATGTGACATCATAGCCACTGTATCTATGACATCACACACACTCTATTTATGACATCATATCCACTGTATATACCATCACACTCACTGTGTTTATGACAACAAAACCGCTGGATCTGACACCATTCTATATGTCATCACACACACAACATATGATATACACAGCGTATGAAACCACGCCCAGGATAACTACGATATAACACCCTCTGTATTTATATCACACCCACTGTTTTAATCACCTCTAACCCACTATATTTATGACAAAATAGCCACTATGTGGCAACACTTCCATTGTATATGACATCACAACCACTATACATGTGACATCACATGCACTGTATCCATGACATCACACCCACTGCATATATGACATCACACTAAGCATACCTATGACATCACTTTCTCTATACATGGCATCACATCAACTGTTTATGACATCAAGCAACTGTATCTATCACATCACATTCACTGTATTTATACCACGTCCACTATATATGACGTCATATCCAGTGGATCTGTGTCATCACACCCTTTGTATTGATAATATCACACCCACTGTATGGGTGACATCTTATGCACTATATATGGCATCACATCCACTTTTTATGTTCTCACACCGCTGTATTGATGACATCACACCTCCTGTATTTAGGACAAAAGGCCACTATAAATGACATCACATGCATTGTATATGACATCACATCCACTCTACATGTGACATCACAGCCACTGTATCTGTAACATCACACCCACTGTGTTTATGACATCACAAACATTACATCTGACATCACACACACTATATCTCACACCACATCAACTCTATGTGTCATCACACCCACTCTTTGTATGACATCATATGCTCTATATATGACATCACAACCACTATCTTTATGACAACACAACCACTATATTTGACATCACATCCACTCTATCTGCTACTTCTCGCACACCATATCTATGATCACAGACACTGTACTGATGACATCACAACCACAGTATTTATGACATCTCGTCCACTGTATGACATCATACACATTTATAACATCACACTCACTATATATTTCCCATCCACTCCATCTGTGACATCACACCCACCATATCTATGATCAAACCCACTGCATCAATGACATGCCATCCACTCTATGTGACATCAATTCCAATGTGTATGACATAACATTGTGTATATATGTGACATCACACCCACCATGTCTATGAGATCACAACCACTGTAACTATGGCGTCATACCCACTGTTATTAGAACGTCACACCCAGCATATTTGTGATGTTGCACCCACCATAACTATGATGTCACACACCCTATGTCATCACACCCAGTGCATAATGACATCATACCCACTCTATCTGCCATCACACCCACTCTATCTGTGACATCACAGCCACTCGATCAATGGCATCACACCCACTGTATGTGACATCATATCCACTGGATCTGATATCTCTTCCACTCTACCTATGACATCACACCCCTGTGTTTATGACAAGACACCCACTACATGTGACATCACACTGACTCTAAATGACATCACACATACAACATAAGATATCCTATCCACTACCTATGAAACCAAGCCCAGTATATTTATGATATCACCCTAATGTATTTATGATACCACACCCACTGTATTTATGATGCCACACCCACTATATGACATCATATATTCTATATATACCATCACATCCACTGTATAAGGCATAACCCCCACTCTTCTTGTGACATCACTCCCACTATATCTGACATCACATCCTGTCTGTCTTTGACTTCAAAACCACAATATCTATGAACACAACCTCTATATCTGTGACATCACACCCACTCTATTTGTGACATCACACCCACAACATTTGACATCGCTTCCACTCTATATGACATCACACACCAAACACAGGCTACCTTATCCACTACATATAACATCATGAACAGTCAATCTATGATAGCCCACAAATTATATCTATGACATCACACAGACTGTATTGATGACAAAACATCAACTATATGTGATATTGCCGCCCCTGTATCTATGATTTCATCCACTATATGTGACATCAAACCCACTATGTTTATGGCATCATATCCACTATATATGACATCACACACACTATGTGTATGAGAACAGAACCTCTTTATCTAACATCACATCTACTGTATCTCTGTCATCACACCCACTGAATTGGTGATATCATAGCCACTCTACATATGACATCACAGCCACATATATATGACATCACATGCAGTATATATGACATAACATCCATTCTTTATGAAATCATTCCTGTGTTTATGAATTCATATCCACGCTATTCATGACTTCACATCCACGCTATTCATGACATCAGTTCCACTATACCTGGGAATCACAGCCATTATATGTGTGTCATCACAACAACTATTTTAGGACATCATATTCATTATATCTGACATCACACACAATGTGTGTATGACAGCACAGCCACTATATCTGACATCTCATCCACTATATCTGACATCATATCGACTGTATCTGTGTCATCACACCCACTGTATAAATGACATCACACCACTCTCTTCATGACATCACACCCTTGTATATGATATCACTTCCACTGATTATGACATCACATCGACTATATATGTCACAGCCACTCTAACTGTGACATCACTCCCATGATTATCACATCATATCCTCTATATATGACACCACACACACTCTGTGTATGAGAACACAACTATATCTGACATCACAACTACTATATCTGATATCACATCCTCTGTATCTGTGTCATCACACCCACTGTATTGATATCACACCCACTATATGTATGACAACATATTCGCTATATATGGTATCATCTTCATTCTCTATGATATCACACCACTGTATTTGTGACATCATGAGAGAGTCGATTCCTAGGCAGATTGATAAGAAGTCCAGGGGTCCCCAAGGAGAGCCAAGGAGAGAGAGGTCTGGAATTCTCAAGGAGGAAGAAAGGACAGACCATTCTTGTTTTTTTCCCCCTCTTTCCCTCTACATTCCTTAGGATTATATAACAATAATGTATGCTGCTTGAGGACAGTCTCTGGAAAAAACCTTCTGACTAATCCTGTTATCTTCAAATGTTCATTATGGGGGTAGGTCTAGTGAGGTCTTTAAAACCTCCAGACATTCTTTTGATTCATTTTAGTAACTAATTTGAGAGTAGATAACTTCCTTGCTAACAGTAGCAAGGGGGTACTCTTTCTGCCCTCTTCTGATGCCTATATCAGAAGCTTTCTCTATCTCCTTTATACTTGAATAAAACTTTATTACACAAAACCTCTGAGCGATCAAGTCTCATCTCTGGAGGCTTAGAACCCTGGCATCATTTCGTGGTTCAGCAACAACCATTCTATCGCTTCCACTGTATTCATGACATCACACACTCAATATATGACATCAAGTCCATTGTATGATATCTTACCCACTATACATGTCACATCACAGCCACTGCATCTATGACTTCACAACCACTATGTTTAGGACATGATGTCCACTATATGTGCCGTCTCACACACTCTGAGTATGACAACACAGCCACTATGTGTGACATCTCACCCACTCTATCTGACACCAATCCATTGTATCTTTGTCATCATACCCATTCTGTTGATGACGTCAAACCCACTCTATATATGGCATCAGTCTGGTGTATGCATGACACCACATGCACTATACATGACATCACATTCAATCTTGACAACATCAAAACACAGTATTTATGACATCACACCCACTATATATGACATCACATCCACTGTACCTGTGTCATCACGCCAACTGTATCGATGTCACACCCACTGGATGTATGACATCACACCCACTATTGTATGGCATCATATGCACTATATATGACATCCGATCCACAATTTGTGACAGAACACTTCTGTAGTTAGGACATCAAATCCACTGTATTCATGACATCACATCCAATACAGGTGGCATCACATCCACTGTATATGAAAGAAAGTGAATTTGGTCAGTCACGTCCGAATCTTTGAGACCCCATGGACTATATCCTACCAGGCTCTACCGTCCGTGGGATTTTCCAGGCAAGTATACTGGAGTGGGTTGCCATTTCCTCCTCCGGGAGGTCTTCCTGACCCAGGGATTGAACCCGAGTCTCCCGCATTGTAGGCAAACGCTTTCTCATCTGAGCCACCAGGAAAGTCTAGACACTGTGTATATGACATCATATAAAACATATATGTGACATCATAGCCACTGTATCTATGACATCACACACACTCTATTTATGACATCATATCCACTGTATATACCATCACACTCACTGTGTTTATGACAACAAAACCACTGGATCTGACACCATTCTATATGTCATCACACACACAACATATGATATACACAGCGTATGAAACCATGCCCAGGATAACTACGATATAACACCCTCTGTATTTATGATATCACACCCACTGTTTTAATCACCTCTAACCCACTCTATTTATGACAAAATAGCCACTATGTGGCAACACTTCCATTGTATATGACATCACAACCACTATACATGTGACATCACATGCACTGTATCAATGACATCACACCCACTGCATATATGACATCACACTAAGCATACCTATGACATCACTTTCACTATACATGGCATCACATCAACTATTTATGACATCAAGCAACTGTATTTATCACATCACATTCACTGTATTTATACCACGACCACTATATATGACGTCATATCCAGTGGATCTGTGTCATCACTCCCACTGTATTGATAATATCACACCCAAAACCTCTGAGCGATCAAGCCTCATCTCTGGAGGCTTAGAATCCTGGCATCTTTTCGTGGTTCAGCAACATCCATTCTATCGCATGCACTGTATTCATGACATCACACCCTCAATATATGACATCAAGTCCATTGTATGATATCACACGCACTGTACATGTCACATCACAGCCACTGCATCTATGATTTCACAACCACTATGTTTAGGACATGATGTCCACTATATGTGCCGTCTCACACACTCTGAGTAAGACAACACAGCCACTATGTGTGACATCTCACCCACTGTATCTGACACCAATCCATTGTAACTTTGTCACCATAACCATTCTGTTGATGACGTCAAACCTACTCTATATATGACATCAGTCTGGTGTATGCATGACACCACATGCACTATACATGACATCACATTCAATCTTGACAACATCAAAACACGGTATGTATGACATCACACCCACTATATATGACATCACATCCACTGTACCTGTGTCATCACGCCAACTGTATTGATGTCACAGCCACTGGATGTATGACATTACACCCACTATTGTATGGCATCATATTCACTATATATGACACCCCATCCACACTTTGTGACAGCAAACTACTGTAGTTAGGACATCAAATCCACTGTATTCATGACATCACATCCACTACAGGTGACATCACATCCACTGTGTATGAAAGAAAGTGAATTTGGTCAGTCACGTCCGAATCTTTGAGACCCCATGGACTGTATCCTACCAGGCTCTTCCGTCCCTGGGATTTTCCAGGCAAGAATACTGGAGTGGGTTGCCATTTCCTCCTCCGGGAGATCTTCTTGACCCAGGGATTGAACCTGAGTCTCCCGCATTGTAGGCAAACGCTTTCTCATCTGAGCCACCAGGAAAGTCTAGACACTGTGTATATGACATCATATCAAACATACATGTGACATCATAGCCACTGTATCTATGACATCACACACACTCTATTTATGACATCATATCCACTGTATATACCGTCACACTCACTGTGTTTATGACAACAAAACCACTGGATCTGACACCATTCTATATGCCATCACACACACAACATATGATATACACAGCGTATGAAACCATGCCCAGGATAACTACGATATAACACCCTCTGTATTTATGATATCACACCCACTGTTTTAATCACCTCTAACCCACTCTATTTATGACAAAATAGCCTCTATGTGGCAACACTTCCATTGTATATGACATCACAACCACTATACATGTGACATCACATGCACTGTATCAATGACATCACACCCACTGCATATATGACATCACACTAAGCATACCTATGACATCACTTTCACTATACATGGCATCACATCAACTGTTTATGACATCAAGCAACTGTATTTATCACATCACATTCACTGTATTTATACCACGTCCACTATATATGACGTCATATCCAGTGGATGTGTGTCATCACACCCACTGTATTGATAATATCACACCCACTGTATGGGTGACATCTTATGCACTATATATGGCATCACATCCACTTTTTATGTTCTCACACCTCTATATTGATGACATCACACCTCCTGTATTTAGGACAAAAGGCCACTATAAATGACATCACTTGCATTGTATATGACATCACATCCACTCTACATGTGACATCACAGCCACTGTATCTGTAACATCACACCCACTGTGTTTATGACATCACAACCATTATATCTGACATCACACACACTATATCTGACACCACATCAACTCTATGTATCATCACACCCACTCTTTGTATGACATCATATGCTCTATATATGACATCACACCCACTATGTTTATGACAACACAACCACTATATTTGACATCACATCCACTCTATCTGCTACTTCACGCACACCATATCTATGATCACAGACACTGTACTGATGACATCACAGCCACAGTATTTATGACATCTCGTCCACTGTATGACATCACACACATTTATAACATCACACTCACTATATATTTCCCATCCCCTCCATCTGTGACATCACACCCACCATATCTATGATCAAACCCACTGCATCAATGACATCCTGTCCACTCTATGTGACATCAATTCCAATGTATATGACATAACATTGTGTATATATGTGACATCACACCCACCATGTCTATGAGATCACAACCACTGTAACTGTGGTGTCATTCCCACTGTTATTAGGACATCACACCCAGCATATTTGTGATGTTGCACCCACCAACACTATGATGTCACACTATGTCATCACACCCACTGCATTGGTGACATCATACCCACTCTATCTGCCATCACACCACTCTATCTGTGACATCACAGCCACTCGATCAATGGCATCACACCCACTGTATGTGACATCATATCCACTGGATCTGATATCTCTTCCACTCTACCTATGACATCACACCCCTGTGTTTATGACAAGACACCCACTACATGTGACATCACACTGACTCTAAATGACATCACACATACAACATATGATATCCTATCCACTACATATGAAATCAAGCCCAGTGTACTTATGATATCACCCTAATGTATTTATGATACCACACCCACTGTATTTATGATGCCACACCCACTATATGACATCATATATTCTACATATACCATCACATCCACTGTATAAGTCATAACCCCCACTCTTCTTGTGACATCACTCCCACTATATCTGACATCACATCCTGTCTGTCTTTGATTTCAAAACCACAATATCTATGAACACAACCTCTATGTCTGTGACATCACACCCACTCTATTTGCGGCATCACACCCACAACATTTGACATCGCTCACACTCTATATGACATCACACACCAAACACATGCTACCTTATCCACTACATAGAACATCATCAACAGTCAATATATGATAGCCCACAAATTATATCTATGACATCACACAGACTGTATTGATGACAAAACATCAACTATATGTGATATTGCATCCACTGTATCTATGATTTCATCCACTATATGTGACATCAAAACCACTATGTTTATGGCATCATATCCACTATATATGACATCACACACACTATGTGTATGAGAACAGAACCTCTTTATCTAACATCACATCTACTGTATCTCTGTCATCACACCCACTGAATCGATGATATCATACCCACTCTACATATGACATCACAGCCACATATATATGACATCACATGCAGTATATATGACATAACATCCATTCTTTATGAAATCATTCCTGTGATTATGACTTCATATCCACGCTATTCATGACTTCACATCCACGCTATTCATGACATCAGATCCACTATACCTGGGAATCACAGCCATTATATGTGTGTCATCACAACAACTATTTTAGGACATCATATTCATTATATCTGACATCACACACAATGTGTGTATGACAACACAGACACTATATCTGACATCACATCCACTATATCTGATATCATATCGACTGTATCTGTGTCATCACACCCACTGTATAAATGACATCACACCACTCCATTCATGACGTCACACCCTTGTATATGATATCACTTCCACTGATTATGACATCACATCGACTATATGTGACAGCCACTGTAACTGTGACATCACTCCCATGATTATCACCACATATCCTCTAGATATGACACCACACACTCTCTGTGTATGAGAACACAACTATATCTGACAACACACCTACTATAGCTGATATCACATCCTCTGTATCTGTGTCATCACACCCACTGTATTGATATCACACCCACTGTATGTATGACAAGATATGCACTATATATGGTATCATATTCATTCTCTATGATATCACACCACTGTATTTGTGACATCATGAGAGAGTCGATTCCTGGGCAGATTGATAAGAAGTCCAGGGGTCCCCAAGGAGAGCCAAGGAGAGAGAGGTCTGGAATTCTCAAGGAGGAAGAAAGGACAGAACTTTTTCTTCCCCTCTTTCCCCCTACATTCCTTAGGATTATATAACAATAATGTATGCTGCTTGAAGGACAGTCTCTGGAAAAAACCTTCTGACTAATCCTGTTATCTTCAAATGTTAATTATGGGGGTAGGTCTAGTGAGGTCTTTAAAACCTCCAGACATTCTTTTGATTCATTTTAATAACTAATTTGAGAGTATATAACTTCGTTGCTAACAGTAGCAAGGGGGTATTCTTTCTGCCCCCTTCTGATGCTTATATCAGAAGCTTTCTCTATCACCTCTATACTTTAATAAAACTTTATTACACAAATCCTCTGAGCGATCAAGCCTCATCTCTGGAGGCTTAGAATCCCGGCATCTTTTCGTGGTTGAGCAACAACCATTCTATCGCATCCACTGTATTCATGACATCACACCCTCAATATATGACATCAAGTCCATTGTATGATATCACACCCACTATACATGTCACATCACAGCCACTGCATCTATGACTTCACAACCACTATGTTTAGGACATGATGTCCACTATATGTGCCGTCTCACACACTCTAAGTATGACAACACAGCCACTATGTGTGACATCTCACTCACTGTATCTCACACCAATCCATTGTATCTTTGTCATCATACCCATTCTGTTGATGAGGTCAAACCCACTCTATATATGACATCAGTCTGGTGTATGCATGACACCACATGCACTATACATGACATCACATTCAATCTTGACAACATCAAAACACAGTATTTATGACATCACACCCACTATATATGACATCACATCCACTGTACCTGTGTCATCACACCAACTGTATCGATGTCACACCCACTGGATGCAGGACATCACACCCACTATTATATGGCATCATATACACTATATATGACATCCCATCCACACTTTGTGACAGCAAACTACTGTTGTTAGGACATCAAATCCACTGTATTCATGGCATGACATCCACTACAGGTGACATCACATCCACTGTATATGAAAGAAAGTGAATTTGGTCAGTCACGTCCGAATCTTTGAGACCCCATGGACTGTATCCTACCAGGCTCTTCCGTCCGTGGGATTTTCCAGGCAAGAATACTGGAGTGGGTTGCCATTTCCTCCTCTGGGAGGTCTTCCTGACCCAGGGATTGAACCCGAGTCTCCCGCATTGTAGGCAAACGCTTTATCATCTGAGCCACCAGGAAAGTCTAGACACTGTGTATATGACATCATATCAAACATACATGTGACATCATAGCCACTGTATCTATGACATCACACACACTATATTTATGACATCATATCCACTGTATATACCATCACACTCACTGTGTTTATGACAACAAAACCACTGGATCTGACACCATTTTATATGTCATCACACACACAACATATGATATACACAGCGTATGAAACCATGCCCAGGATAACTACGATATAACACCCTCTGTATTTATGATATCACACCCACTGTTTTAATCACCTCTAACCCACTCTATTTATGACAAAATAGCCTCTATGTGGCAACACTTCCATTGTATATGACATCACAACCACTATACATGTGACATCACATGCACTGTATCAATGACATCACACCCACTGCATATATGACATCACACTAAGCATACCTATGACATCACTTTCACTATACTTGGCATCACATCAACTGTTTATGACATCAAGTAACTGTATTTATCACATCACATTCACTGTATTTATACCACGTCCACTATTTATGATGTCATATCCAGTGGATCTGTGTCATCACACCCACTGTATTGATAATATCACACCCACTGAATGGGTGACATATTATGCACTATATATGGCATCACATCCAATTTTTTTGTTCTCACACCTCTATATTGATGACATCACACCTCCTGTATTTAGGACAAAAGGCCACTATAAATGACATCACATGCATTGTATATGACATCACATCCACTCTACATGTGACATCACAGCCACTGTGTCTGTAACATCACACCCACTGTGTTTATGACATCACAACCATTATATCTGACATCACACACACTATGTCTGACACCACATCAACTGTATGTGTCGTCACACCCACTCTTTGTGTGACATCATATGCTCTATATATGACATCACACCCACTATGTTTATGACAACACAACCACTATATTTGACATCACATCCACTCTATCTGCTACTTCACGCACACCATATCTATGATCACAGACACTGTACTGATGACATCACAACCACAGTATTTATGACATCTCGTCCACTGTATGACATCACACACATTTATAACATCATACTCACTATATATTTCCCATCCACTCCATCTGTGACATCACACCCACCATATCTATGATCAAACCCACTGCATCAATGACATCCCATCCACTCTATGTGACATCAATTCCAATGTATATGACATAACATTGTGTATATATGTGACATCACACCCACCATGTCTATGAGATCACAACCACTCTAACTATGGCGTCAGACCCACTGTTATTAGGACATCACACCCAGCATATTTGTGATGTTGCACCCACCAACACTATGATGTCACACACTCTATGTCATCACACCCACTGCATTGATGACATCATACCCACTCTATCTGCCATCACACCCACTCTATCTGTGACATCACAGCCACTCGATCAATGGCATCACACCCACTGTATGTGACATCATATCCACTGGATCTGATATCTCTTCCACTCTACCTATGACATCACACCCCTGTGTTTATGACAAGACACCCACTACATGTGACATCATACTGACTCTAAATGACATCACACATACAACATATGATATCCTATCCACTACATATGAAATCAATCCCAGTGTACTTATGATATCACCCTAATGTATTTATGATACCACACCCACTGTATTTATGATGCCACACCCACTATATGACATCATATATTCTATATATACCATCACATCCACTGTATAAGTCATAACCCCCACTCTTCTTGTGACATCACTCCCACTATATCTGACATCACATCCTGTCTGTCTTTGACTTCAAAACCACAATATCTATGAACACAACGACTATATCTGTGACATCACACCCACTCTATTTGTGACATCACACCCACAACATTTGACATCGCTCCCACTCTATATGACATCACACACCAAACACATGCTACCTTATCCACTACATAGAACATCATGAACACTCAATCTCTGATAGCCCACAAATTATATCTATGACATCACACAGACTGTACTGATGACAAAACATCAACTATATGTGATATTGCATCCACTGTATCTATGATTTCATCCACTATATGTGACATCACACCCATTATGTTTATGGCATCATATCCACTATATATGACATCACACACACTATGTGTATGAGATCAGAACCTCTTTATCTAACATCACATCTACTGTATCTCTGTCATCACACCCACTGAATTGATGATATCATACCCACTCTACATATGACATCACAGCCACATATATATGACATCACATGCAGTATATATGACATAACATCCATTCTTTATGAAATCATTCCTGTGTTTATGACTTCATATCCACGCTATTCATGACTTCACATCCACGCTATTCATGACATCAGATCCACTATACCTGGGAATCACAGCCATTATATGTGTGTCATCACAACAATTATTGTAGGACATCATATTCATTATATCTGACATCACACACAATGTGTGTATGACAACACAGCCACTATATCTGACATCACATCCACTATATCTGACATCATATCGACTGTATCTGTGTCATCACACCCACTGTATAAATGACATCACACCACTCCATTCATGATATCACACCCTTGTATATGATATCACTTCCACTGATTATGACATCACATCAACAATATATGTGACAGCCACTGTAACTGTGACATCACTCCCATGATTATCACATCATATCCTCTAGATATGACACCACACACACTCTGTGTATGAGAACACAACTATATCTGACAACACACCTACTATAGCTGATATCACATCCTCTGTATCTGTGTCATCACACCCACTGTATTGATATCACACCCACTATATGTATGACAACATATGCACTATATATGGTATCATATTCATTCTCTGTGATATCACACCACTGTATTTGTGACATCATGAGAGAGTCGATTCCTAGGCAGATTGATAAGAAGTCCAGGGGTCCCCAAGGAGAGCCAAGGAGAGAGAGGTCTGGAATTCTCAAGGAGGAAGAAAGGACAGAACTTTTTTTTTTCCCTCTTTCCCCTACATTCCTTAGGATATATAACAATAATGTATGCTGCTTGAGGACAGTCTCTGGAAAAAACCTTCTGACTAATCCTGTTATCTTCAAATGTTATTATGGGGGTAGGTCTAGTGAGGTCTTTAAAACCTCCAGACATTCTTTTGATTCATTTTAATAACTAATTTGAGAGTAGATAACTTCGTTGCTAACAGTAGCAAGGGGGTACACTTTCTGCCCCCTTCTGATGCCTATATCAGAAGCTTTCTCTATCACCTCTATACTTTAATAAAACTTTATTACACAAAACCTCTGAGCGATCAAGCCTCATCTCTGGAGGCTTAGAATCCCGGCATCTTTTCGTGGTTCAGCAACAACCATTCTATCGCATCCACTGTATTCATGACATCACACCCTCAATATATGACATCAAGTCCATTGTATGATATCACACGCACTATTCATGTCACATCACAGCCACTGCATCTATGACTTCACAACCACTATGTTTACGACATGATGTCCACTATATGTGCCGTCTCACACACTCTGAGTATGACAACACAGCCACTATGTGTGACATCTCACCCACTGTATCTGACACCAATCCATTGTAACTTTGTCATCATACCCATTCTGTTGATGAGGTGAAACCCACTTTATATATGACATCAGTCTGGTGTATGCATGACACCACATGCACTATACATGACATCACATTCTATCTTGACAACATCAAAACACAGTATTTATGACATCACACCCACTATATATGACATCACATCCACTGTACCTGTGTCATCACGCCAACTGTAACGATGTCACACCCACTGGATGCATGACATCACACCCACTATTATATGGCATCATATGCACTATATATGACATCCCATCCACACTTTGTGACAGCAAACTACTGTAGTTAGGACATCAAATCCACTGTATTCATGACATAACATCCACTACAGGTGACATCACATCCACTGTATATGAAAGAAAGTGAATTTGGTCAGTCACGTCCGAATCTTTGAGACCCCATGGACTGTATCCTACCAGGCTCTTCCGTCCCTGGGATTTTCCAGGCAAGAATACGGGAGTGGGTTGCCATTTCCTCCTCCGGGAGATCTTCCTGAACCAGGGATTGAACCCGAGTCTCCCGCATTGTAGGCAAACGCTTTATCATCTGAGCCACCAGGAAAGTCTAGACACTGTGTATATGACATCATATCAAACATACATGTGACATCATAGCCACTGTATCTATGACATCACACACACTCTATTTATGAAATCATATCCACTGTATATACCATCACACTCACTGTGTTTATGACAACAAAACCACTGGATCTGACACCATTCTATATGCCATCACACACACAACATATGATATACACAGCGTATGAAACCATGCCCAGGATAACTACGATATAACACCCTCTGTATTTATGATATCACACCCGCTGTTTTAATCACCTCTAACCCACTCTATTTATGACAAAATAGCCACTATATGGCAACACTTCCATTGTATATGACATCACACCCACCATGTCTATGAGATCACAACCACTGTAACTGTGGTGTCATACCCACTGTTATTAGGAAGTCACACCCAGCATATTTGTGATGTTGCACCCACCAACACTATGATGTCACACACTCTATGTCATCACACCCACTGCATTGATGACATCATAGCCACTCTATCTGCCATCACACCCACTCTAACTGTGACATCACAGCCACTCGATCAATGGCATCACACCCACTGTATGTGACATCATATCCACTGGATCTGATATCTCTTCCACTCTACCTATGACATCACACCCCTGTGTTTATGACAAGACACCCACTACATGTGACATCACACTGACTCTACATGACATCACACATACAACATATGATATCCTCTCCACTACATATGAAATCAAGCCCAGTATATTTATGATATCACCCTAATGTATTTATGATACCACACCCACTGTATTTATGATGTCACACCCACTATATGACATCATATATTATATATACCATCACATCCACTGTATTAGGCATAACCCCCACTCTTCTTGTGACATGACTCCCAATATATCTGACATCACATCCTGTCTGTCTTTGACTTCAAAACCACAATATCTATGAACACAACCACTATATCTGTGACATCACACCCACTCTATTTGTGACATCACACCCACAACATTTGACATCGCTCCCACTCTATATGACATCACACACCAAACACATGCTACCTTATCCACTACATAGAACATCATGAACAGTCAATCTCTGATAGCCCACAAATTATATCTATGACATCACACAGACTGTACTGATGACAAAACATCAACTATATGTGATATTGCATCCACTGTATCTATGATTTCATCCACTATATGTGACATCACACCCATTATGTTTATGGCATCATATCCACTATATATGACATCACACACACTATGTGTATGAGAACAGAACCTCTTTATCTAACATCACATCTACTGTATCTCTGTCATGACACCCACTGAATCGATGATATCATACCCACTGTACATATGACATCACAGCCACATATATATGACATCACATGCAGTATATATGACATAACATCCATTCTTTATGAAATCATTCCTGTGTTTATGACTTCATATCCACGCTATTCATGACTTCACATCCACGCTATTCATGACATCAGATCCACTATACCTGGGAATCACAGCCATTATATGTGTGTCATCACAACAATTATTGTAGGACATCATATTCATTATATCTGACATCACACACAATGTGTGTATGACAACACAGCCACTATATCTGACATCACATCCACTATATCTGACATCATATCGACTGTATCTGTGTCATCACACCCACTGTATAAATGACATCACACCACTCCATTCATGATATCACACCCTTGTATATGATATCACTTCCACTGATTATGACATCACATCAACTATATATGTGACAGCCACTGTAACTGTGACATCACTCCCATGATTATCACATCATATCCTCTAGATATGACACCACACACACTCTGTGTATGAGAACACAACTATATCTGACAACACACCTACTATAGCTGATATCACATCCTCTGTATCTGTGTCATCACACCCACTGTATTGATATCACACCCACTGTATGTATGACAAGATATGCACTATATATGGTATCATATTCATTCTCTATGATATCACACCACTGTATTTGTGACATCATGAGAGAGTCGATTCCTGGGCAGATTGATAAGAAGTCCAGGGGTCCCCAAGGAGAGCCAAGGAGAGAGAGGTCTGGAATTCTCAAGGAGGAAGAAAGGACAGAACTTTTTCTTCCCCTCTTTCCCCCTACATTCCTTAGGATTATATAACAATAATGTATGCTGCTTGAAGGACAGTCTCTGGAAAAAACCTTCTGACTAATCCTGTTATCTTCAAATGTTAATTATGGGGGTAGTTCTAGTGAGGTCTTTAAAACCTCCAGACATTCTTTTGATTCATTTTAATAACTAATTTGAGAGTAGATAACTTCGTTGCTAACAGTAGCAAGGGGGTACACTTTCTGCCCCCTTCTGATGCCTATATCAGAAGCTTTCTCTATCACCTCTATACTTTAATAAAACTTTATTACACAAAACCTCTGAGCGATCAAGCCTCATCTCTGGAGGCTTAGAATCCCGGCATCTTTTCGTGGTTCAGCAACAACCATTCTATCGCATCCACTGTATTCATGACATCTCACCCTCAATATATGACATCAAGTCCATTGTATGATATCACACGCACTATACATGTCACATCACAGCCACTGCATCTATGACTTCACAACCACTATGTTTAGGACATGATGTCCACTATATGTGCCGTCTCACAAACTTTGAGTATGACAACACAGCCACTATGTGTGACATCTCACCCACTGTATCTGACACCAATCCATTGTATCTTTGTCATCATACCCATTCTGTTGATGAGGTCAAACCCACTTTATATATGACATCAGTCTGGTGTATGCATGACACCACATGCACTATACATGACATCACATTCAATCTTGACAACATCAAAACACAGTATTTATGACATCACACCCACTATATATGACATCACATCCACTGTACCTGTGTCATCACGCCAACTGTAACGATGTCACACCCACTGGATGCATGACATCACACCCACTATTATATGGCATCATATGCACTATATATGACATCCCATCCACACTTTGTGACAGCAAACTACTGTAGTTAGGACATCAAATCCACTGTATTCATGACATAACATCCACTACAGGTGACATCACATCCACTGTATATGAAAGAAAGTGAATTTGGTCAGTCACGTCCGAATCTTTGAGACCCCATGGACTGTATCCTACCAGGCTCTTCCGTCCCTGGGATTTTCCAGGCAAGAATACGGGAGTGGGTTGCCATTTCCTCCTCCGGGAGATCTTCCTGAACCAGGGATTGAACCCGAGTCTCCCGCATTGTAGGCAAACGCTTTATCATCTGAGCCACCAGGAAAGTCTAGACACTGTGTATATGACATCATATCAAACATACATGTGACATCATAGCCACTGTATCTATGACATCACACACACTCTATTTATGAAATCATATCCACTGTATATACCATCACACTCACTGTGTTTATGACAACAAAACCACTGGATCTGACACCATTCTATATGCCATCACACACACAACATATGATATACACAGCGTATGAAACCATGCCCAGGATAACTACGATATAACACCCTCTGTATTTATGATATCACACCCGCTGTTTTAATCACCTCTAACCCACTCTATTTATGACAAAATAGCCACTATATGGCAACACTTCCATTGTATATGACATCACACCCACCATGTCTATGAGATCACAACCACTGTAACTGTGGTGTCATACCCACTGTTATTAGGAAGTCACACCCAGCATATTTGTGATGTTGCACCCACCATAACTATGATGTCACACACTCTATGTCATCACACCCACTGCATTGATGACATCATAGCCACTCTATCTGCCATCACACCCACTCTAACTGTGACATCACAGCCACTCGATCAATGGCATCACACCCACTGTATGTGACATCATATCCACTGGATCTGATATCTCTTCCACTCTACCTATGACATCACACCCCTGTGTTTATGACAAGACACCCACTACATGTGACATCACACTGACTCTAAATGACATCACACATACAACATATGATATCCTCTCCACTACATATGAAATCAAGCCCAGTATATTTATGATATCACCCTAATGTATTTATGATACCACACCCACTGTATTTATGATGTCACACCCACTATATGACATCATATATTATATATACCATCACATCCACTGTATTAGGCATAACCCCCACTCTTCTTGTGACATGACTCCCAATATATCTGACATCACATCCTGTCTGTCTTTGACTTCAAAACCACAATATCTATGAACACAACCACTATATCTGTGACATCACACCCACTCTATTTGTGACATCACACCCACAACATTTGACATCGCTCCCACTCTATATGACATCACACACCAAACACATGCTACCTTATCCACTACATAGAACATCATGAACAGTCAATCTCTGATAGCCCACAAATTATATCTATGACATCACACAGACTGTACTGATGACAAAACATCAACTATATGTGATATTGCATCCACTGTATCTATGATTTCATCCACTATATGTGACATCACACCCATTATGTTTATGGCATCATATCCACTATATATGACATCACACACACTATGTGTATGAGAACAGAACCTCTTTATCTAACATCACATCTACTGTATCTCTGTCATCACACCCACTGAATTGATGATATCATACCCACTCTACATATGACATCACAGCCACATATATATGACATCACATGCAGTATATATGACATAACATCCATTCTTTATGAAATCATTCCTGTGTTTATGACTTCATATCCACGCTATTCATGACTTCACATCCACGCTATTCATGACATCAGATCCACTATACCTGGGAATCACAGCCATTATATGTGTGTCATCACAACAATTATTGTAGGACATCATATTCATTATATCTGACATCACACACAATGTGTGTATGACAACACAGCCACTATATCTGACATCACATCCACTATATCTGACATCATATCGACTGTATCTGTGTCATCACACCCACTGTATAAATGACATCACACCACTCCATTCATGATATCACACCCTTGTATATGATATCACTTCCACTGATTATGACATCACATCAACTATATATGTGACAGCCACTGTAACTGTGACATCACTCCCATGATTATCACATCATATCCTCTAGATATGACACCACACACACTCTGTGTATGAGAACACAACTATATCTGACAACACACCTACTATAGCTGATATCACATCCTCTGTATCTGTGTCATCACACCCACTGTATTGATATCACACCCACTATATGTATGACAACATATGCACTATATATGGTATCATATTCATTCTCTGTGATATCACACCACTGTATTTGTGACATCATGATAGAGTCGATTCCTAGGCAGATTGATAAGAAGTCCAGCGGTCCCCAAGGAGAGCCAAGGAGAGAGAGGTCTGGAATTCTCAAGGAGGAAGAAAGGACAGAACTTTTTTTTTTCCCTCTTTCCCCCTACATTCCTTAGGATTATATAACAATAATGTATGCTGCTTGAAGGACAGTCTCTGGAAAAAACCTTCTGACTAATCCTGTTATCTTCAAATGTTAATTATGGGGGTAGTTCTAGTGAGGTCTTTAAAACCTCCAGACATTCTTTTGATTCATTTTAATAACTAATTTGAGAGTAGATAACTTCGTTGCTAACAGTAGCAAGGGGGTACACTTTCTGCCCCCTTCTGATGCTTATATCAGAAGCTTTCTCTATCACCTCTATACTTTAATAAAACTTTATTACACAAAACCTCTGAGCGATCAAGCCTCATCTCTGGAGGCTTAGAATCCGGCATCTTTTCGTGGTTCAGCAACAACCATTCTATCGCATCCACTGTATTCATGACATCACACCCTCAATATATGACATCAAATCCATTGTATGATATCACACGCACTATACATGTCACATCACAGCCACTGCATCTATGACTTCACAACCACTATGTTTAGGACATGATGTCCACTATATGTGCCGTCTCACAAACCTTGAGTATGACAACACAGCCACTATGTGTGACATCTCACCCACTGTATCTGACACCAATCCATTGTATCTTTGTCATCATACCCATTCTGTTGATGAGGTCAAACCCACTTTATATATGACATCAGTCTGGTGTATGCATGACACCACATGCACTATACATGACATCACATCCACTGTACCTGTGTCATCACGCCAACTGTATCGATGTCACACCCACTGGATGTATGACATCACACCCACTATTTTATGGCATCATATGCACTATATATGACATCCCATCCACACTTTGTGACAGCAAACTACTGTTGTTAAGACATCAAATCCACTGTATTCATGACATGACATCCACTACAGGTGACATCACATCCACTGTATATGAAAGAAAGTGAATTTGGTCAGTCACGTCCGAATCTTTGAGACCCCATGGACTGTATCCTACCAGGCTCTTCCGTCCCTGGGATTTTCCAGGCAAGAATACTGGAGTGGGTTGCCATTTCCTCCTCCGGGAGATCTTCCTGACCCAGGGATTGAACCCGAGTCTCCTGCATTGTAGGCAAACGCTTTATCATCTGAGCCACCAGGAAAGTCTAGACACTGTGTATATGACATCATATCAAACATACATGTGACATCATACCCACTGTATCTATGACATCACACACACTATATTTATGACATCATATCCACTTTATATACCATCACACTCACTGTGTTTATGACAACAAAACCACTGGATCTGACACCGTTCTATATGTCATCACACACACAACATATGATATACACAGCGTATGAAACCATGTCCAGGATAACTACGATATAACACCCTCTGTATTTATGATATCACACCCACTGTTTTAATCACCTCTAACCCACTCTATTTATGACAAAATAGCCACTATGTGGCAACACTTCCATTGTATATGACATCACAACCACTATACATGTGACATCACATGCACTGTATCAATGACATCACACCCACTGCATATATGACATCACACTAAGCATACCTATGACATCACTTTCACTATACTTGGCATCACATCAACTGTTTATGACATCAAGCAACTGTATTTATCACATCACATTCACTGTATTTATACCACGACCACTATATATGACGTCATATCCAGTGGATCTGTGTCATCATACCCACTCTATTGATAATATCACACCCACTGTATGGGTGACATCTTATGCACTATATATGGCATCACATCCACTTTTTTATGTTCTCACACCGCTGTATTATGACATCACACCTCCTGTATTTAGGACAAAAGGCCACTATAAATGACATCACATGCATTGTATATGACATCACATCCACTCTACATGTGACATCACAGTCACTGTATCTGTAACATCACACCCACTGTGTTTATGACATCACAACCATTATATCTGACATCACACACACTATATCTGACAACACATCAACTGTATGTGTCATCACACCCACTCTTTGTATGACACCATATGCTCTATATATGACATCACACCCACTATGTTTATGACAACACAACCACTATATTTGACATCACATCCACTCTATCTGCTACTTCACGCACACCATATCTATGATCACAGACACTGTACTGATGACATCACAACCACAGTATTTATGACATCTCGTCCACTGTATGACATCACACACATTTATAACATCACACTCACTATATATTTCCCATCCACTCCATCTGTGACATCACACCCACCATATCTATGATCAAACCCACTGCATCAATGACATCCCATCCACTCTATGTGACATCAATTCCAATGTATATGACATAACATTGTGTATATATGTGACATCACACCCACCATGTCTATGAGATCACAACCACTCTAACTATGGCGTCAGACCCACTGTTATTAGGACATCACACCCAGCATATTTGTGATGTTGCACCCACCAACACTATGATGTCACACACTCTATGTCATCACACCCACTGCATTGATGACATCATACCCACTCTATCTGGTGATATCAAAGGTTTGTATCTATGATATCAGTCCCACTATGTTTATGACAACATATCCACTATATATGATATCACACCCAATGTGTTAATGACAACACAACCATTATATATGACATCATACTCACTAAATCTGACATCACATCCACAATAAATGTGTCATCACGCCAACGGTATCGATATCACACCCACTGTATGTATGACATCACACCCACTATTGTATGACAACATATGCACTATATATGACATCACACCCACTCCTTATGACACCAAACTACTGTAGTTAGGACATCAAATCCACTATATTCATGACATCACATCCACTACATGTGACATCACATCCACGGTATATGAAAGAAAGTGAATTTGGTCAGTCATGTCCGAATCATTGAGACCCCACCCATGGACTGTAGCCTACCAGGCTCTTCTGTCCATGGGATTTTCCAGGCAAGAATACTGGAGTGGGTTGCCATTTCCTCCTCTGGGAGATCTTCCTGACCCAGGGATTGAACCCGAGTCTCCCGCATTGTAGGCAAACGCTTTATCATCTGAGCCACCAGGAAAGTCTAGACACTGTGTATATGACATCATATCAAATATACATGTGACATCCTAGCCACCGTATCTATGACATCACACACATTAATTCATGAAATCATATCCACTGTATATACCATCACACTCACTGTGTTTATGGCAACAAAACCACTGGATCTGACATCACACCCACTGGATCTGACACCATTCTATATGTCATCACACACACAACATATGATATACACAGCGTATGAAACCATGCCCAGTAAAACTCTGATATAACACCCTCTGTATTTATGATATGAAACCCACTGTTTTAATCACATCTAACCCACTATATTTATGACAAAATAGCCACTATATGGCAACACTTCCATTGTATATGACATCACAACCACTCTACATGTGACATCACATGCACTGTATCAATGACATCACACCCACCATATATATGACATCACACTCAGCATACCTATGACATCATTTTCACTATACCTGACATCACATCAACTGCTTATGACATCAAGCAACTGTATTTATGACATCACATTCACTGTATTTATACCACGTCCACTATATATGACATCATACCCAATGTATCTGTGTCATCACACCCACTGTATTGATAATATCACACCCACTGTATGGGTGACATCTTATGCACTATATATGGCATCACATCCACTTTTTATGTTCTCACACCGCTGTATTGATGACATCACACCTCCTGTATTTAGGACAAAAGGCCACTATAAATGACATCACATGCATTGTATATGACATCACATCCACTCTACATGTGACATCACAGCCACTGTATCTGTAACATCACACCCACTGTGTTTATGACATCACAACCATTATATCTGACATCACACACACTATGTCTGACACCACATCAACTGTATGTGTCATCACACCCACTCTTTGTATGACATCATATGCTCTATATATGACATCACACCCACTATGTTTATGACAACACAACCACTATATTTGACATCACATCCACTCTATCTGCGACTTCACACACACCATATCTATGATCACAGACACTGTACTGATGACATCACAACCACAGTATTTATGACATCTCGTCCACTGTATGACATCACACACATTTATAACATCACACTCACTATATATTTCCCATCCACTCCATCTGTGACATCACACCCACCATATCTATGATCAAACCCACTGCATCAATGACATCCCATCCACTCTATGTGACATCAATTCCAATGTATATGACATAACATTGTGTATATATGTGACATCACACCCACCATGTCTATGAGATCACAACCACTGTAACTATGGCGTCATACCCACTGTTATTAGGACGTCACACCCAGCATATTTGTGATGTTGCACCCACCATAACTATGATGTCACACACACTATGTCATCACACCCACTGCATTGATGACATCATACCCCCTATATCTGCCATCCCACCCACTGTATCTGTGACATCACAGCCACTCCATCAGTGGCATCACACCCACTGTATATGACATCATATCCACTGTATCTGATATCACTTCCACTCTATCTATGACATCACACTACTGTATTTATGACAAGGCACCAACTACGTGTGACATCACACTGACTCTATATGACATCACACATACAACATATGATATCTTATCCACTACATATGAAATCAAGCCCAGGATATGTGTGATATCACCCTAATGTATTTATGATGCCACACCCACTGTATTTATGATGTCACATCCACTATATGACATCATATACTCTATGGATACCATCACATCCCCTGTATAAGACATAAACCCCACTCTTTTATTGACAACACTCCCACTATATCTGACATCACATCCTGTCTGTCTTTGACTTCAAAACCACAATATCTATGAACACAACCACTGTATCTGTGACATCACACCCACTCTATTTGTGACATCACACCCACAACATTTGACATCGCTCCCACTCTATATGACATCACACACCAAACACATGCTACCTTATCCACTACATATAACATCATGAACAGTCAATCTATGATAGCCCACAAATTATATTTATGACATCACACAGACTGTATTGATGACAAAATATCAACTATATGTGATATTGCCTCCACTGTATCTATGATTTCTTCCACTATATGTGACATCAAAACCACTATGTTTATGGCATCATATCCACTATATATGACATCACACACACTATGTGTATGAGAACAGAACCTCTTTATCTAACATCACATCTACTGTATCTCTCTCATCACACACACTGAATCGATGATATCATACCCACTGTACATATGACATCACAGCCACATATATATGACATCACATGCAGTATACATGACATAACATCCATTCTTTATGAAATCATTCCTGTGCTTATGACTTCATATCCACGCTATTCATGACATCACATCCACACTATTCATGACATCAGATCCACTATACATGTGAATCACAGCCATTATACCTGTGTCATCACAACACCTATTTTATGACATCATATTCATTATGTCTGACATCACACACAATGTGTGTATGACAACACAGCCACTATATCTGGCATCACATCCACTATATCTGACGTCACATCGACTGTATCTGTGTCATCACACCCACTGTATAAATGACATCTCACCACTCTATTCATGACATCACACCCTTGTATATGATATCACTTCCACTGATTATGACATCACATCGACTATCTATGTGACAGCCTCTGTAATTGTGACATCACTCCCATGATGTTTATAACATCATATCCTCTATATGTGACACCACACACACTCTGTGTATGAGAACACAACTATATCTGACATCACACCTACTATATCTGACATCACATCCTCTGTATCTGTGTCATCACACCTACTGTATTGATATCACACCCACTGTATGTATGACAACATATGCCCTATATATGGTATCATATTCATTCTCTATGATATCACACCACTGTATTTGTGACATCATGAGAGAGTCGATTCCTAGGCAGATGGATAAGAAGTCCAGGGGTCCCCAAGGAGAGCCAAGGAGAGAGAGGTCTGGAATTCTCAAGGAAGAAGAAAGGACAGACCTTTTTTTTTCCCCCTCTTTCCCCCTATATTCCTTAGGATTATATAACAATAATGTATCCTGCTTGAGGACAGTCTCTGGAAAAAACCTTCCGACTAATCCTGTTATCTTGAAATGTAAATTATGGGAGTAGGTCTAGTGAGGTCTTTAAAACCTCCAGACATTCTTTTGATTCATTTTAATAACTAATTTGAGAGTACATAACTTCGTTGCTAACAGCAGCAAGGGGTTACTCTTTCTGCCCCCTTCTGATGCCTATATCAGAAGCTTTCTCGATCTCCTTTATACTTAAAAAAACTTTATTACACAAAGCCTCTGAGCGATCAAGCCTCATCTCTGGAGGCTAAGAATCCCGGCATCTTTTCGTGGTTCAGCAACAACCATTCTATCGCATCCACTGTATTCATGACATCACACCCTCAATATATGAATCAAGTCCATTATATGATATCACACCCGCTCTACATGTAACATCACAGCCACTGCATCTATGACTTCACAACCACTCTGTTTAGGACATGATGTCCACTATATGTGCCATCTCACACACTGTGAGTATGACAACACAGCCACTATGTGTGACATCACACCCACTGTATCTGACACCAATCCATTGTATATTGGTCATCATACCCATTCTGTTGATGACATCACACCCACTCTATACATGACATCAGTCTGGTGTATGCATGACACCACATGCACTATACATGACATCATATTCAATCTTTGCAACATCAAAACCCAGTATTTATGACATCACACCCACTCTATATGACATCACATCCACTGTATCTGTGTCATCACACCAACTGTATCGATATCACACCCACTGTATGTATGACATCACACCCACTATTGTATGACATCATATGCACACTATGACATCACACCCACTCTTTATGACACCAAACGACTGTAGTTAGGACATCAGATCCACTATATTCATGACATCACATCCACTACATGTGACATCACATCCACTGTATATGAAAGAAAGTGAATTTGGTCAGTCATGTCCGAATCATTGAGACCCCACCCTTGGACTGTAGCCTACCAGGCTCTTCTGTCCATGGGATTTTCCAGGCAAGAATACTGGAGTGGGTTGCCATTTCCTCCTCCGAGAGATCTTCCTGACCCAGGGATTGAAACCGAGTCTCCCGCATTGTAGGCAAACGCTTTATCATCTGAGCCACCAGGAAAGTCTAGACACTGTGTATATGGCATCATATCAAATATACATGTGACATCCTAGCCACCGTATCTATGACATCACACACACTCCATTTATGACATCATATCCACTCTATATACCATCACACTCACTGTGTTTATGACAACAAAACCACTGGATCTGACATCACACCCACTGGATCTGACACCATTCTATATGTCATCACACACACAACATATGATATACACAGCGTATGAAACCATGCCCAGTATAACTCCGATATAACACCCTCTGTATTTATGATATCACACCCACTGTTTTAATCACATCTAACCCACTATATATATGACAAAATAGCCACTATATGGCAACACTTCCGTTGTATATGACATCACAACCACTCTACATGTGACATCACATGCACTGTGTCAATGACATCACACCCACCGTATATATGACATCACACTCAGCATACCTATGACGTCATTTTCACTATACCTGACAGCAAATCAACTGTTTATGACATCAAGCAACTGTATTTATCACATCACATTCACTGTATTTATACCACGTCCACTATATATGACATCATACGCAGTGTATCTGTGTCATCACACCCACTGTATTGATAATATCACACCCACTGTATGGGTGACATCTTATGCACTATATATGGCATCACATCCACTTTTTATCTTGTCACACCGCTGTATTTATGACATCACACCTCCTGTATTTAGGACAAAAGGCCACGAGAAATGCCATCACATGCATTGTATATGACATCACATCCACGATACATGTGACATCACAGCCACTGTATCTATAACATCACACCCACTATGTTTATAACATCACAACCATTATATCTCATATCACACACACTATATCTGATACCACATCAACTGTATGTGTCATCACACCCACTCTTTGTATGACATCATATGCTCTATATATGACATCACACCCACTATGTTCATGACAACACAAGCACTATATTTGTCATCACATCCACTCTATCTGCTACTTCACACACACCATATCTATGATCACAGACACTGTGCTGATGACATCACAACCACAGTATTTATGACATCTCGTCCACTGTATGCCATCACACACATTTATAACATCACACTCACTATATATTTCCCATCCACTCCATCTGAGACATCACACCCACCATATCTATGATCAAACCCACTGCATCAATGACATCCCATCCACTCTATATGACATCAATTCCAATGTATATGACATAACATTGTCTATATATGTGACACCACACCCACCACGTCTATGAGATCACAACCACTATAACTATGGCGTCATACCCACTGTTATTAGGACATCACACCCAGCATATTTGTGATGTTGCACCCACCATAACTATGATGTCACACACTCTATGTCATCACACCCACTGCATTTATGACATCATACCCACTAGATCTGCCATCACACCCACTGTATCTGTGACATCACAGCCACTCCATCAATGGCATCACACCCACTGGATGTGACATCATATCCACTGTATCTGATATCACTTCCACTCTATTACATCACACCCCTGTATTTAGGACAAGCCACCAACTACATGTGACATCACACTGACTCTATATGACATCACACATACAACATATGATATCTTATCCACTACATGTGAAATAAAGCCCAGTATATTTATGATATCAGCCTAATATATTTATGATGCCACACCCACTGTATTTATGATGTCACATCCACTTTATGACATCATATATTTTATGGATACCATCACATCCACTGTATGAGACATAACCCCCCCTCTTTTTGTGACATCACTCCCACTATATCTGACATCACATCCTGTCTGTCTTTGATTTCAAAACCACAATATCTATGAACACAACCTCTATGTCTGTGACATCACACCCACTCTATTTGCGGCATCACACCCACAACATTTGACATCGCTCCCACTCTATATGACATCACACACCAAACACAGGCTACCTTATCCACTACATATAACATCATGAACAGTCAATCTATGATAGCCCACAAATTATATTTATGACATCACACAGACTGTATTGATGACAAAATATCAACTATATGTGATATTGCCTCCACTGTATCTATGATTTCTTCCACTATATGTGACATCAAAACCACTATGTTTATGGCATCATATCCACTATATATGACATCACACACACTATGTGTATGAGAACAGAACCTCTTTATCTAACATCACATCTACTGTATCTCTGTCATGACACCCACTGAATCGATGATATCATACCCACTGTACATATGACATCACAGCCACATATATATGACATCACATGCAGTATACATGACATAACATCCATTCTTTATGAAATCATTCCTGTGTTGATGACTTCATATCCACGCTATTCATGACATCACATCCACGCTATTCATGACATCAGATCCACTATACATGTGAATCACAGCCATTATACCTGTGTCATCACAACACCTATTTTATGACATCATATTCATTATGTCTGACATCACACACAATGTGTGTATGACAACACAGCCACTATATCTGGCATCACATCCACTATATCTGACATCACATTGACTGTATCTGTGTCATCACACCCACTGTATAAATGACATCTCACCACTCTATTCATGACATCACACCCTTGTATATGATATCACTTCCACTGATTATGACATCACATCGACTATCTATGTGACAGCCACTGTAACTGTGACATCACTCCCATGATGTTTATAACATCATATCCTCTATATGTGACACCACACACACTCTGTGTATGAAAACACACCTATATCTGTCATCACACCTACTATATCTGACATCACATCCTCTGTATCTGTTTCATCACACCCACTATATTGTTATCACACCCACTGTATGTATGACAACATATGCGCTATATATGGTATCATATTCATTCTCTATGATATCACACCACTGTATTTGTGACATCATGAGAGAGTCGATTCCTAGGCAGATGGATAAGAAGTCCAGGTGTCCCCAAGGAGAGCCAAGGAGAGAGAGGTCTGGAATTCTCAAAGAGGAAGAAAGGACAGACCTTTTTTTTTTTCCCTCTTTCCCTCTACATTCCTTAGGATTGTATACCAGTAATGTATCCTGCCTGAGGACAGTCTCTGGAAAAAACTTTCCGACTAATTCTGTTATCTTCAAATGTAAATTATGGTAGTAGTTCTAGTGAGGTCTTTAAAACCTCCAGACATTCTTTTGATTCATTTTAATAACTAATTTGAGAGTACATAACTGCTTTCCTAACAGCAGCAAGGGCGTACTCTTTCTGCCCCCTTCTGATGCCTATATCAGAAGCTTTCTCGATTTCTTTTATACTTTAAAAAAACTTTATTACACAAAGCCTCTGAGCGATCAAGCCTCATCTCTGGAGGCTAAGAATCCCGGCATCTTTTCGTGGTTCAGCAACAACCATTCTATCGCATCCACTGTATTCATGACATCACACCCTCAATATATGACATCAAGTCCATTATATGATATCACACCCACTGTACATGTCACATCACAGCCACTGCATCTATGACTTCACAACCGCTCTGTTTAGGACATGATGTCCACTATATGTGCCATCTCACACACTGCTCGTACGCTGGATCATGACTACCAAACACAGCCACTTGTGTGACACCCACACCACTGCTACTTCTGACATCCGAATTTCCATTGTTTTATTATCTTTGTCATCATATCCATTCTGCTTGGATGCACCATTCACACCCACTCTAATACATGACATCAGTCTGGCTGGTCATGCATGACAGCAATGCACTATACATGACATCACATTCAATCTTGACAACATGAAAACCCAGTATTTATGACATCACACCCACTCTATATGACATCACATCCACTGTATCTGTGTCATCACGCCAACTGTATCGATATCACACCGACTGTATGTATGACCTCACACCCATTATTGTATGACATCATATGCACACTATGACATCACACCCACTCTTTATGACACCAAACGACTGCAGTTAGGACATCAGATCCACTATATTCATGACATCACATCCACTACATGTGACATCACATCCACTGTATATGAAAGAAAGTGGATTTGGTCAGTCACGTCCGAATCTTTGAGACCCCACCCATGGACTGTAGCCTACCAGGCTCTTCCGTCCATGGGATTTTCCAGGCAAGAATACTGGAGTGGGTTGCCATTTCCTCCTCCGGGAGATCTTCCTGACCCAGGGATTGAACCCGAGTCTCCCGCATTGTAGGCAAACGCTTTATCATCTCAGACACCAGGAAAGTCTAGACACTGTGTATATGACATCATATCAAATATTCATGTGACATCCTAGCCACCGTATCTATGACATCACACACACTATATTTATGACATCATATCCACTGTATATACCATCACACTCACTGTGTTTATGACAACAAAACCACTGGATCTGACATCACACCCACTGGATCTGACATCATTCTATATGTCATCACACACACAACATATGATATACAGAGCGTATGAAACCATGCCCTGTAGAACTCCGATATAACACCCTCTGTATTTATGATATGACACCCACTGTTTTAATCACATCTAACCCACTATATTTATGACAAAATGCCACTATATGGCAACACTTGCGTTGTATTTGACATCACAACCACTCTACATGTGACATCGCATGCACTGTATCAATGACATCACACCCACCGTATATATGACATCACACTCAGCATACCTATGACCTCATTTTCACTATACCTGACATCACATTAATTGTTTATGACATCAAGCAACTGTATTTATGACATCACATTCACTGTATTTATACCAAGTCCACTATATATGACATCATACCCAGTGTATCTGTGTCATCACACTTACTGTATTGATAATATCAAACTCACTCTATGGGTGACATCTTATGCACTATATATGACATCATATACCCTTTTTATGTTGTCACACCGCTGTATTTATGACATCACACCTCCTGTATTCAGGACAAAAGGCCACTAGAAATGACATCACATGCATTGTATATGACATCACATCCACTATACATGTGACATCACAGCCCCTGTATCTGTAACATCACACCCACTATGTTTATGACATCACAACCATTATATCTGACATCACACACACTATATCTGACACCACATCAATTGTATGTGTCATCACACCCACTCTTTGTATGACATCATATGCTCTATATATGACATCACACCCACTAGGTTTATGACAACACAAACACTCTATTTGACATCACATCCACTCTATCTGCTACTTCATGCACACCATATCTATGATCACAGACACTGTACTGATGACATCACAACCACAGTATTTATGACATCTCGTCCACTGTATGACATCACACACATTTATAACATCACACTCACTATATATTTCCCATCCACTACATCTGGGACATCACACCCACCATATCTATGATCAAACCCACTGCATCAATGACATCCCATCCACTCTATGTGACATCAATTCCAATGTATATGACATAACATTGTGTATCTATGTGACATCACACCCACCATGTCTATGAGATCACAACCACTGTAACTATGGCATCATACCCACTGTTATTAGGACGTCACACCCAGCATATTTATGATGTTGCACCCACCAACACTATGATGTCACACACTCTATGTCATCACACCCACTGCATTGATGACATCATACCCACTTTATCTGCCATCACACCCACTCTATCTGTGACATCACAGCCACTCGATCAATGGCATCACACCCACTGTATGTGACAGCATATCCACTGGATCTGATATCTCTTCCACTCTACCTATGACATCACACCCCTGTGTTTATGACAAGACACCCACTACATGTGACATCACACTGACTCTAAATGACATCACACATACAACATATGATATCCTATCCACTACATATGAAATCAAGCCCAGTATATTTATGATATCACCCTAATGTATTTATGATACCACACCCACTGTATTTATGATGCCACACCCACTATATGACATCATATATTCTATATATACCATCACATCCACTGTATAAGGCATAACCCCCACTCTTCTTGTGACATCATTCCCACTATATCTGACATCACATCCTGTCTGTCTTTGACTTCAAAACCACAATATCTATGAACACAACCTCTATATCTGTGACATCACACCCACTCTATTTGTGACATCACACCCACAACATTTGACATCGCTCCCACTCTATATGACATCACACACCAAACACATGCTACCTTATCCACTACATATAACATCATGAACAGTCAATCTATGATAGCCCACAAATTATATTTATGACATCACACAGACTGTATTGATGACAAAATATCAACTATATGTGATATTGCCTCCACTGTATCTATGATTTCATCCACTATTAACTGTGACCCATCACACCACTATGTTTTATGGCATCAATCCACATATTATTATGCATCACCCACACTATGTGCTATGAGAAACAGAAACCTGTTTATCTAAATCAATCTACTGTATCTCATGTCTTACACCCACTGATTCGATGATATCATAGCCACTATACATATGACACCACAGCCACATATATATGACATCACATTCAGTATATACGACATAACATCCATTCTTTATGAAATCATTCCTGTGTTTATGAATTCATATCCACGCTATTCATGACTTCTCATCCACGCTATTCATGACATCAGATCCACTATACCTGTGAATCACAGCCATTATATGTGTGTCATCACAACAACTATTTTAGGACATCATATTCATTATATCTGACATCACACACAATGTGTGTCTGACAACACAGCCACTATATCTGACATCACATCCACTATATCTGACATCATATCGACTGTATCTGTGTCATCACACCCACTGTATAAATGACATCACACCACTCTATTCATGACATCACACCCTTGTATATGATATCACTTCCACTGATTATGACATCACATCGACTATATATGTCACAGCCACTCTAACTGTGACATCACTCCCATGATTATCACATCATATCCTCTATATATGACACCACACACACTCTGTGTATGAGAACACATCCATATGTGACATCACAACTACTATATCTGATATCACATCCTCTGTATCTGTGTCAGCACACCCACTGTATTGATATCACACCCACTATATGTATGACAACATATGCACTATATATGGTATCATATTCATTCTCTATGATATCACACCACTGTATTTGTGACATCATGAGAGAGTCGATTCCTAGGCAGATTGATAAGAAGTCCAGGGGTCCCCAAGGAGAGCCAAGGAGAGAGAGGTCTGGAATTCTCAAGGAGGAAGAAAGGACAGACCTTTATTTTTTCTTTTTCCCCTCTTTCCCTCAACATTCCTTAGGATTATATAACACTAATGTATGCTGCTTGAGGACAGTCAATGGAAAATACCTTCTGACTAATTCTGTTATCTTCAAATGTTAATTATGGGGGTAGGTCTAGTGAGGTCTTTAAAACCTCCAGACATGCTTTTGATTCATTTTAATAACTAATTTGAGAGTAGATAACTTCGTAGCTAACAGTAGCAAGGGGGTACTCTTTCTGCCCCCTTCTGATGCCTATATCTGAAGCTTTCTCTATCTCCTTTATACTTTAATAAAACTTTATTACACAAAACCTCTGAGCGATCCAGCCTCATCTCTGGAGGCTTAGAATCCCGGCATCTTTTCCTGGTTCAGCAACAACCATTCTATCGCTTCCACTGTATTCATGACATCACAGCCTCAATATATGACATCAAGTCCATTGTATGATATCTTACCCACTATACATGTCACATCACAGCCACTGCATCTATGACTTCACAACCACTATGTTTAGGACATGATGTCCACTATATGTGCTGTCTCACACACTGTGAGTATGACAACACAGCCACTATGTGTGACATCTCACCCACTGTATCTGACACCAATCCATTGTATCTTTGTCATCATACCCATTCTGTTGATGACGTCAAACCCACTCTATATATGGCATCAGTCTGGTGTATGCATGACACCACATGCACTATACATGACATCACATTCAATCTTGACAACATCAAAACACAGTATTTATGACATCACACCCACTATATATGACATCACATCCACTGTACCTGTGTCATCACGCCAACTGTATCAATGTCACACCCACTGGATGTATGACATCACACCCACTATTGTATGGCCTCATATGCACTATATATGACATCCCATCCACACTTTGTGACAGCAAACTACTGTACTTAGGACATCAAATCCACTGTATTCATGACATCACATCCACTACAGGTGACATCACATCCACTGTATATGAAAGAAAGTGAATTTGGTCAGTCACGTCCGAATCTTTGAGACCCCATGGACTGTATCCTACCAGGCTCTTCCGTCCCTGGGATTTTCCAGGCAAGAATACTGGAGTGGGTTGCCATTTCCTCCTCCGGGAGATCTTCCTGACGCAGCGATTGAACCCGAGTCTCCCGCATTGTAGGCAAACGCTTTATCATCTGAGCCACCAGGAAAGTCTAGACACTGTGTATATGACATCATATCAAACATACATGTGACATCATAGCCACTGTATCTATGACATCACACACACTCTATTTATGACATCATATCCACTGTATATACCATCACACTCACTGTGTTTATGACAACAAAACCGCTGGATCTGACACCATTCTATATGTCATCACACACACAACATACGAAATACACAGCATATGAAACCGTGCCCAGGATAACCACGATATAACACCCTCTGTGTTCATGATATCACACCCACTGTTTAATCACCTCTAACCCACTATATTTATGACAAAATAGCCACTATGTGGCAACACTTCCATTGTATATGACATCACAACCACTATACATGTGACATCACATGCACTGTATCAATGACATCACACCCACTGCATATATGACATCACACTAAGCATACCTATGACATCACTTTCACTATAGATGGCATCGCATCAACTGTTTATGACATCAACCAACTGTATTTATCACATCACATTCACTGTATTTAACCCACGTCCACTATATATGACATCATATCCAGTGGATCTGAGTCATCACACCCACTGTATTGATAATATCACACCCACTGTATGGGTGACATCTTATGCACTATATATGGCATCACATCCACTTTTTATGTTCTCACACCGCTGTATTGATGACATCACACCTCCTGTATTTAGGACAAAAGGCCACTATAAATGACATCACATGCATCGTATATGACATCACATCCATTCTACATGTGACATCATAGCCACTGTATCTGTAACATCACACCCACTGTGTTTATGACATCACAACCATTATATCTGACATCACACACACTATATCTCACACCACATCAACTCTATGTGTCATCACACCCACTCTTTGTATGACATCATATGCTCTATATATGACATCACACCCACTATGTTTATGACAACACAAACACTATATTTGACATCACATCCAGTCTATCTGCTACTTCACACACAGCATATCTATGATCACAGACACTGTACTGATGACATCACAACCACAGTATTTATGACATCCCGTCCACTGTATGACATCATACACATTTATAACATCACACTCACTATATATTTCCCATCCACTCCATCTGTGAGATCACACCCACCATATCTATGATCAAACCCACTGCATCAATGACATGCCATCCACTCTATGTGACATCAATTCCAATGTATATGACATAACATTGTGTATATATGTGACATCACACCCACCATGTCTATGAGATCACAACCACTGTAACTATGGCGTCATACCCACTGTTATTAGGACGTCACACCCAGCATATTTGTGATGTTGCACCCACCAACACTATGATGTCACACACTCTATGTCATCACACCCACTGCATTGATGACATCATACCCACTCTATCTGCCATCACACCCACTCTATCTGTGACATCACAGCCACTCGATCTATGGCATCACACCCACTGTATGTGACATCATATCCACTGGATCTGATATCTCTTCCACTCTACCTATGACATCACACCCCTGTGTTTATGACAAGACACCCACTACATGTGACATCACACTGACTCTAAATGACATCACACATACAACATATGATATCCTATCCACTACATATGAAATCAAGCCCAGTATATTTATGATATCACCCTAATGTATTTATGATACCACACCCACTGTATTTATGATGCCACACCCACTATATGACATCATATATTCTATACATACCATCACATCCACTGTATAAGGCATAACCCCCTCTCTTCTTGTGACATCACTCCCACTGTATCTGACATCACATCCTGTCTGTCTTTGACTTCAAAACCACAATATCTATGAACACAACCTCTATATCTGTGACATCACACCCACTCTATTTGTGACATCACACCCACAACATTTGACATCGCTCCCACTCTATATGACATCACACACCAAACACATGCTACCTTATCCACTACATATAACATCATGAACAGTCAATCTATGATAGCCCACAAATTATATCTATGACATCACACAGACTGTATTGATGACAAAACATCAACTATATGTGATATTGCATCCACTGTATCTATGATTTCATCCACTATATGTGACATCACACCCACTATGTTTATGGCATCATATCCACCATATATGACATCACACACACTATGTGTATGAGAACAGAACCTCTTTATCTAACATCACATCTACTGTATCTCTGTCATCACACCCACTGATTCGATGATATCATACCCACTCTACATATGACATCACAGCCACATATATATGACATCACATTCAGTATATATGACATAACATCCATTCTTTATGAAATCGTTCCTGTGTTAATGACTTCATATCCACGCTATTCATGACTTCTCATCCACGCTATTCATGACATCAGATCCACTATACCTGTGAATCACAGCCATTATATGTGTGTCATCACAACAACTATTTTAGGACATCATATTCATTATATCTGACATCACACACAATGTGTGTCTGACAACACAGCCACTATATCTGACATCACATCCACTATATCTGACATCATATCGACTGTATCTGTGTCATCACACCCACTGTATAAATGACATCACACCACTCTATTCATGACATCACACCCTTGTATATGATATCACTTCCACTGATTATGACATCACATTGACTATATATGTCACAGCCACTCTAACTGTGACATCACTCACATGATTATCACATCATATCCTCTATATATGACACCACACACACTCTGTGTATGAGAACACATCCATATGTGACATCAAAACTACTATATCTGATATCACATCCTCTGTATCTGTGTCATCACACCCACTGTATTGATATCACACCCACTATATGTATGACAACATATGCACTATATATGGTATCATATTCATTCTCTATGATATCACACCACTGTATTTGTGACATCATGAGAGAGTCGATTCCTAGGCAGATTGATAAGAAGTCCAGGGGTCCCCAAGGAGAGCCAAGGAGAGAGAGGTCTGGAATTCTCAAGGAGGAAGAAAGGACAGACCTTTCTTGTTTTTTTCCCCCTCTTTCCCTCTACATTCCTTAGGATTATGTAATAATAATGTATGCTGCTCGAGGACAGTCTCTGGAAAAAACCTTCTGACTAATCCTGTTATCTTCAAATGTTAATTATGGGGGTAGGTCTAGTGAGGTCTTTAAAACCTCCAGACATTCTTTTGATTCATTTTAATAACTAATTTGAGAGTAGATAACTTCGTTGCTAACAGTAGCAAGGGGGTACTCTTTCTGCCCCCTTCTGATGCCTATATCAGAAGCTTTCTCTATCTCCTTTATACTTTAATAAAACTTTATTACACAAAACCTCTGAGCGATCAAGCCTCATCTCTGGAGGCTTAGAATCCTGGCATCTTTTCGTGGTTCAGCAACAACCATTCTATCGCATCCACTGTATTCATGACATCACACCCTCAATATATGACATCAAGTCCATTGTATGATATCACACCCACTATACATGTCACATCACAGCCACTGCATCTATGACTTCACAACCACTATGTTTAGGACATGATGTCCACTATATGTGCCGTCTCACACACTGTGAGTATGACAACACAGCCACTATGTGTGACATCTCACCCACTGTATAGGACACCAATAAATTGTATCTTTGTCATCATACCCATTCTGTTGATGACGTCAAACCCACTCTATATATGACATCAGTCTGGTGTATGCATGACACCACATGCACTGTACATGACATCACATTCAATCTTGACAACATCAAAACACAGTATTTATGACATCACACCCACTATATATGACATCACATCCACTGTACCTGTGTCATCACGCCAACTGTATCGATGTCACACCCACTGGATGTATGACATCACACCCACTATTGTATGGCCTCATATGCACTATATATGACATCCCATCCACACTTTGTGACAGCAAACTACTGTAGTTAGGACATCAAATCCACTGTATTCATGACATCACATCCACTACAGGTGACATCACAGTGTGATGTCATTGATACAGTGCATGCGATGTCACATGTAGAGTGGTTGTGATGTCAAATACAACGCAAGTGTTGCCATATAGTGGCATTTTGTCATAAATATAGTGGGTTAGATGTGATTAAAACAGTGGGTGTCATATCATAAATACAGAGGGTGTTATATCGGAGTTCTACAGGGCATGGTTTCATACGCTCTGTATATCATATGTTGTGTGTGTGATGACATATAGAATGATGTCAGATCCAGTGGGTGTGATGTCAGATCCAGTGGTTTTGTTGTCATAAACACAGTGAGTGTGATGGTATATACAGTGGATATGATGTCATAAATATAGTGTGTGTGATGTCATAGATACAGTGGCTATGATGTCACATGTATGTTTGATATGATGTCATATACACAGTGTCTAGACTTTCCTGGTGGCTCAGATGATAAAGCGTTTGCCTACAATGCGGGAGACTCGGGTTCAATCCCTGGGTCAGGAAGACCTCCCGGAGGAGGAAATGGCCACCCCCTCCAGTATTCTTGCCTGGAAAATCCCACGGACGGAAGAGCCTGGTAGGATACAGTCCATGGGGTCTCAAAGATTCGGACGTGACTGACCAAATTCACTTTCTTTCATACACAGTGGATGTGATGTCACCTGTAGTGGATGTGATGTCATGAATACAGTGGATTTGATGTCCTAACTACAGTAGTTTGCTGTCACAATGTGTGGATGGGATGTCATATATAGTGCATATGATCCCATACAATAGTGGGTGTGATGTCATACATCCAGTGGGTGTGAAATCGATACAGTTGGCATGATGACACAGGTACAGTGGATGTGATGTCATATATAGTGGGTGTGATGTCATAAATACTGTGTTTTGATGTTGTCAAGATTGAATGTGATGTCATGTACAGTGCATGTGGTGTCATGCATACACCAGACTGATGTCATATATAGAGTGGGTTTGACGTCCTCAACAGAATGGGTATGATGACAAAGACACAATGGATTGGTGTCAGATACAGTGGGTGAGATGTCACACATAGTGGCTGTGATGTCATACTCACAGTGTGTGAGACGGCACATATAGTGGACATCATGTCCTAAACATAGTGGTTGTGAAGTCATAGATGCAGTGGCTGTGATGTGACATGTATAGTGGGTGTGATATCATACAATGGACTTGATGTCATATATTGAGGGTGTGATGTCATGAATACAGTGGATGCGATGGAATGGTTGTTGCTGAACCACGAAAAGATGCCGGGATTCTAAGCCTCCAGAGATGAGGCTGGATCGCTCAGAGGTTTTGTGTAAAAAAGTTTTATTAAAGTATAAAGGAGATAGAGAAAGCTTCTGATATAGGCATCAAGAGGGGGCAGAAAGAGTACCCCCTTGCTACTGTTAGCAACGAAGTTATATACTCTCAAATTAGTTATTAAAATGAATCAAAAGAATGTCTGGAGGTTTTAAAGACCTCACTAGACCTACCCCCATAATTAACATTTGAAGATAACAGGATTAGTCAGAAGGTATTTTCCATTGACTGTCCTCAAGCAGCATACATTATTGTTATATAATCCTAAGGAATGTAGAGGGAAAGAGGGGGAAAAAAACAAGAATGGTCTGTCCTTTCTTCCTCCTTGAGAATTCCAGACCTCTCTCTCCTTGGCTCTCCTTGGGGACCCCTGGACTTCTTATCAATCTGCCTAGGAATCGACTCTCTCATGATGTCACAAATACAGTGGTGTGATATCATAGAGAATGAAGATGATACCATATATAGTGCATATCTTGTCATACATACAGTGGGTGTGATATCAATACAGTGGGTGTGCTGACACAGATACAGAGGATGTGATGTCAGATATAGTAGGTGTGATGTCAGATATAGTTGTGTTCTCATACACAGAGTGTGTGTGGTGTCACATATAGAGGATATGATGTTATAAACATCATGGGAGTGATGTCACAATTACAGAGGCTGTCACATAGATAGTCGATGTGATGTCATAATCAGTGGAAGTGATATCATATACAAGGGTGTGATGTCATGAATAGAGTGGTGAGATGTCATTTATACAGTGGGTGTGATGACACAGATACAGTCGATGTGACGTCAGATATAGTGGATGTGATGCCAGATATAGTGGCTGTGTTGTCATACACACATTGTGTGTGATGTCAGACATAATGAATATGATGTCATAAAATAGGTGTTGTGATGACACAGGTATAATGGGTGTGATTCACAGGTATAGTGGATGTGATGTCATGAATAGCGTGGATGTGATGTCATGAATAGCGTGGATATGAAGTCATCAACACAGGAATGATTTCATAAAGAATGGATGTTATGTCATGTATACTGCATGTGATGTCATATATATGTGGCTGTGATGTCATATGTACAGGGGGTATGATATCATCGATTCAGTGGGTGTGATGAGAGAAATCCAGTAGATGTGATGTTAGATAAAGAGGTTCTGTTCTCATACACATAGTGTGTGTGATGTCATATATAGTGGATATGATGCCATAAACCTAGTGGGTGTGATGTCACATAGAGTGGATGAAATCCTAGATAGAGTGGATGCAATATCACATATAGTGTATGTTTTGTCATCAATAGAGTCTGTGTGATGCCATAGATATAATTTGTGGGATATCCTAGTTTTACTGGTCATGATGTTATATGTAGTGGATAAGATAGCATGTGTTTTGTGTGTGATGTCATATAGAGAGGGAGCGATGTCAAATGTTGTGGGTGTGATGTCACAAATAGAGTGGGTGTGATGTCACAGATACAGTGGTTGTTTTCATGGATATTGAGGTTTTGAAGTCAAAGACAGACAGGATGTGATGTCAGATATAGTGGGAATGTTGTCACAAAAAGAGTGGGGGTTATGACTTATACAGAGGATGTGATGGTATCCATAGAATATATGATGTCATATAGTGGATGTGACATCATAAATACAGTGGGTGTGGCATCATAAATACATTAGGGTGATATCATAAATATACTGGGCTTGATTTCATATGTAGTGGATAAGATATCATATGTTGTATGTGTGATGTCATATAGAGTCAGTGTGATGTCACATGTAGTTGGAGGCTTGTCCTAAATACAGGGGTGTGATGTCATAGATAGAGTGGAAGTGATATCAGATACAGTGGATATGATGTCACATACAGTGGGTGTGATGCCATTGATGGAGTGGCTGTGATGTCACAGGTACAGTGGGTGTGATGGCAGATCTAGTGGGTATGATGTCATCAATGCAGTGGGTGTGATGACATAGAGTGTGTGACATCATAGTTATGGTGGGGGCAACATCACAAATATGCTGGGTGTGATGTCCTAATAACAGTGGGTATGACGCCATAGTTATAGTGGTTGTGATCTCATAGACATGGTGGGTGTGATGTCACATATATAGACAATGTTATGTCATATACACTGCAACTGATGCCATATAGAGTGGATGGGATGTCATTGATGCAGTGGGTTTGATCATAGATATGGTGGGTGTGATGTCCCAGATGTAGTGGATGGGAAATATATAGTGAGTGTGATGTTATAAATGTGTGTGATGTCATACAGTGGACGAGATGTCATAAATACTGTGGTTGCGATGTCATCAGTACAGTGTCTGTGATCATAGATATGGTGTGTGTGAAGTAGCAGATAGAGTGGATGTGATGTCAAATAGAGTGTTTGTGTTGTCATAAACCTAGTGGGTGTGATGTCATATATAGAGCATATGATGTCATACAAAGAGTGGGTGTGATGACACATACAATTGATGTGGTGTCAGATATAGTGTGTGTGATGTCAGATATAATGGTTGTGATGTCATAAACATAGTGGGTGTGATGTTACAGATACAGGGGCTGTGATGTCACATGTATAGTGGATGTGATGTCATATACAATGCATGTGATGTCATTTCTAGTGGCCTTTTGTCCTGAATACAGGAGGTGTGACAACATAAAAAGGGTATATGATGTCATATATAGTGCATAAGATGTCACCCATAGAGTGAGTTTGATATTATCAATACAGTAAGTGTGATGACACAGATACACTGGGTATGATGTCATATATAGTGGACGTGGTATAAATACAGTGAATGTGATGTCATAAATACAGTTGCTTGATGTCATAAACAATTGATGTGATGTCAGGTATAGTGAAAATGAGGTCATAGGTATGCTGAGTGTGATGTCATATATACGGTGGGTGTGATGTCATTGATACAGTGCATGCGATGTCACATGTAGAGTGGTTGTGATGTCAAATACAACGCAAGTGTTGCCATATAGTGGCATTTTGTCATAAATATAGTGGGTTAGATGTGATTAAAACAGTGGGTGTCATATCATAAATACAGAGGGTGTTATATCGGAGTTCTACAGGGCATGGTTTCATACGCTGTGTATATCATATGTTGTGTGTGTGATGACATATAGAATGATGTCAGATCCAGTGGGTGTGATGTCAGATCCAGTGGTTTTGTTGTCATAAACACAGTGAGTGTGATGGTATATACAGTAGATATGATGTCATAAATATAGTGTGTGTGATGTCATAGATACGGTGGCTAGGATGTCACATGAGTATTTGATATGATGTCATATACACAGTGTCTAGACTTTCCTGGTGTCTCAGATGATAAAGCGTTTGCCTACAATGCGGGAGACTCGGGTTCAATCGCTGCGTCAGGAAGATCTCCCGGAGGAGGAAATGGCAACCCACTCCAGTATTCTTGCCTGGAAAATCCCATGGACGGAAGAGCCTGGTAGGCTACAGTCCATGGGTGGGGTCTCAAAGATTCGGACGTGACTGACCAAATCCACTTTCTTTCATATACAGTGGATGTGATGTCACATGTAGTGGATGTGATGTCATGAATATAGTGGATCTGATGTCCTAACTACAGTCGTTTGGTGTCATAAAGAGTGGGTGTGATGTCATAGTGTGCATATGATGTCATACAATAATGGGTGTGAGGTCATACATACAGTCGGTGTGATATCGATACAGTTGGCGTGATGACACAGATACAGTGGATGTGATGTCATATAGAGTGGGTGTGATGTCATAAATACTGGGTTTTCATGTTGTCAAGATTGAATGTGATGTCATGTATAGTGCATGTGTTGTCATGCATACACCAGACTGATGTCATGTATAGAGTGGGTGTGATGTCATCAACAGAATGGGTATGATGACCAATATACAATGGATTGGTGTCAGATACAGTGGGTGTGATGTCACACATAGTGGCTGTGTTGTCATACTCACAGTGTGTGAGATGGCACATATAGTGGACATCATGTCCTAAACAGAGCGGTTGTGAAGTCATAGATGCAGTGGCTGTGATGTTACATGTATAGCGTGTGTGATATCATATAATGGACTTGATGTCATATATTGAGGGTGTGATGTCATCAATACAGTGGATGCGATAGAATGGTTGTTGCTGAACCACGAAAAGATGCCGGGAATCTCAGCCCCCAGAGATGAGGCTTGATCGCTCAGAGGTTTTGTGTAATAAAGTTTTAGTAAAGTATAAAGGAGATAGAGAAAGCCTCTGATATAGGCATCAGAAGGGGGCAGAAAGAGTACCCCCTTGCTACTGTTAGCAACGAAGTTATATACTCTCAAATTAGTTATTAAAATGAATCAAAAGAATGTCTGGAGGTTTTAAAGACCTCACTAGACCTACTCCCATAATTTACATTTGAAGATAACAGGATTAGTCAGAAGGTTTTTCCCAGAGACTGTCCTCAAGCAGGATACATTATTGTTATATAATCCTAAGGAATGTAGAGGGAAAGAGGGGGAAAAAAAAAAAAAGGTCTGTCCTTTCTTCCTCCTTGAGAATTCCAGACCTCTCTCTCCTTGGCTCTCCTTGGGGACCCCTGGACTTCTTGTCAATCTGCCTAGGAATCGACTCTCTCATGATGTCACAAATACAGTGGTGTGATATCATAGAGAATGAATATGATACCATATATAGTGCATATGTTGTCATACATATAGTGGGTGTGATATCAATACAGTGGGTGTGATGACACACATACAGAGGATGTGATATCAGATATAGTAGGTGTGATGTCAGATATAGTTGTGTTCTCATACACAGAGTGTGTGTGGTGTCACATATAGAGGATATGATGTTATAAACATCATGGGAGTGATGTCACAGTTACAGTGGCTGTCACATAGATAGTCGATGTGATGTCATAATCAGTGGAAGTGATATCATATAGAAGGGTGTGATGTCATGAATAGAGTGGTGAGATGTGATGACACAGATACAGTCGATGTGATGTCAGATATAGTGGATGTGATGCCAGATATAGTGGCTGTGTTGTCATACACACATTGTGTGTGATGTCAGACATAATGAATATGATGTCATAAAATAGTTGTTGTGATGACACACGTATAATGGCTGTGATTCACATGTATAGTGGATCTGATGTCATGAATAGCGTGGATGTGATGTCATGAATAGCGTGGATATGAAGTCATAAACACAGGAATGATTTCATAAAGAATGGATGTTATGTCATATATACTGCATGGGATGTCATATATATGTGGCTGTGATGTCATATGTACAGTGGGTATGATATCATCGATTCAGTGGGTGTGATGACAGAGATACAGTAGATGTGATGTTAGATAAACAGGTTCTGTTCTCATACACATAGTGTGTGTGATGCAATATATAGTGGATATGATGCCATAAACATAGTGGGTGTGATGTCACATATAGTGGATGAAATCATAGATACAGTGGATGCAATATCACATATAGTGGATGTTTTGTCATCAGTACCGTCTGTGTGATGTCATAGATATAATTTGTGGGATATCATAGTTTGACTGGTCATGATGTTACATGTAGTGGATAAGATCACATGTGTTTTGTGTGTGATGTCATATAGAGTGGGAGCGATGTCAAATGTTGTGGGTGTGATGTCACAAGTAGAGTGGGTGTGATGTCACAGATATAGTGGTTGTGTTCATAGATGTTGTGGTTTTGAAGTCAAAGACAGACAGGATGTGATGTCAGATATAGTGGGAGTGTTGTCACAAAAAGAGTGGGGGTTATGACTTATACAGAGGATGTGATGGTATCCATAGAATATATGATGTCATATAGTGGATGTGACATCATAAATACAGTGGGTGTGGCATCATAAATACATTAGGGTGATATCATAAATATACTGGGCTTGATTTCATATATAGTGGATAAGATATCATATGTTGTATGTGTGATGTCATATAGAGTCAGTGTGATGTCACATGTAGTTGGTGTCTTGTCATTAATACAGGGGTGTGATGTCATAGATAGAGTGGAAGTGATATCAGATACAGTGGATATGATGTCACATACAGTGGGTGTGATGCCATTGATGGAGTGGCTGTGATGTCACAGATACAGTGGGTGTGATGGCAGAACTAGTGGGTATGATGTCATCAATGCAGTGGGTGTGATGACATAGAGTGTGTGACATCATAGTTATGGTGGGTGCAACATCACAAATATGCTGGGTGTGATGTCCTAATAACAGTGGGTATGACGCCATAGTTATAGTGGTTGTGATCTCATAGACATGGTGGGTGTGATGTCACATATATAGACAATGTTATGTCATATACATTGGAATTGATGTCACATAGAGTGGATGGGATGTCATTGATGCAGTGGGTTTGATCATAGATATGGTGGGTGTGATGTCACAGATGTAGTGGATGGGAAATACATAGTGAGTGTGATGTTATAAATGTGTGTGGTGTTATACAGTGGACGAGATGTCATCAATACTGTGGTTGTGATGTCATCAGTACAGTGTCTGTGATCATAGATATGGTGTACGAACGAGCAATGATTCTCGGTTCCACAGACACTTAAACACAGCCTAGTTGTCATGGAGGGAGCTTAGGCATGACATGAAAAGCTAGATAATGGTGAACGCTGAGAGAGAATAGAATAAATATCCGAGGAGTGTGGCTGTTGGGTAAGGTTTGGAGCAGATGCACTCTGCCTGCTGTGTGACCCATCAGAGTTGACATAGAGGTGAGGGTGGCAGGTGAGTTTGGAGGCCTCTTGAGGGCATTACTAATGCCTCATTTCTCCCAGCAAATCATCTGAATTGCTCCGCATCCTCCGCTACACATGTCAGGATGGGGCTTTGTGATGTCAAAGCTCACCCAGGGCCACCATTGACTGGGGAAGGGACTTGCTGACCTCACAAAGCATTAGGGTGAGGCTCCATGGGGACGGGTATATATAGGGGTGCTCAGGGGCTCTGAGCAGACGACTGTGAGTCCTCCAAATGACTGAGGTGCCTGGGAAGCCACAAGGCGCCAGAGTAGTTATGGAACACCCAGCTCCTGTTACCCAGGAGAAGGTGAAGACCTCCTATCAGTTGAGGTCCAGAAAAAAATGTCAAGGTGAACTGAACCCAGCCAAACTCCTCTTGCCCAACGATCCAAACCCAGAAGACACCCTCACCTGTCCTTGCCTGGCACATAACCCTTCTCTGCCCACACCCCTTCTCCTGAAGCCATCGTTCCCACCTGTCTTCACACTCTTCCCTAATCCAGTGCCATTCTTGCTCCCTGTCTTCTTTCCTCCAGGTGGCCGGGGTAACCGTGAGGGTGAATAATCCCATTCCGGCAAAGCTGCCCAAGAAAACTTCTCTGAAAACTCCCACCACAAAAAAGCTTAAGAAAATCAGATGCTCAAACCTCTGTAGCCAGAGTTCCAAGGCAAATGAACAGCTGAATCAGAAGGAACCAGAGGAGGTCCCAGAGACCAAGGAGAACCCTGCCATTCCAGGTAATCAGAATGAACCAGAGGAGGTCCCAGAGACCATGGAGACCCCTGCCATTCCAGCTAATCAGAATGATCCAGAGGAGGTCCCAGAGACCATGGAGACCCCTGCCATTCCCGCTGGACCAGTGGACAGCCAGTGACTTCGGGGCATGGGTAGACACCTCAGAAATGTTCGAGGGTCAGGCCGCTGAGTACTGGCCAAAAGTACAGATTCTGAATATTATAGCAACTGCATACAGTATTAATGAAAATAAAATAAAATCAAGCTGATATGAAATTATGTTTGTCTCTGAGTTCTCTGATAGTGGGGGGCAGAGAGGGCAGGGAAAAGATAAATGTGTGAGGAGGGAGGGAAATGGCTTCTGTGGAGTTGGAGATGGGACCAGATGGTCCAAGTTGCCAGAAAGTACGGGGAAGAAGTGGTTCCAGACTGAGTTTAAAGACACACTTCCCATGGGAGAAGAGGAAGAGGACTTGGAGTTTCTCTGTGCGAGTGCAGAGATGGACACTTAGCTGGGGAGCTGTGTCATCTTTGGGGGGGGCAGTGCCATTTGTTCAAAAGGCATACAAAAGTGCTGACCCATCAAAAGAATGGAATATTGACATTTGCAGCAACATGGAAGGTAGAATATTCAGTAAAATAACTCAGAAAGAGATTGACAAATACTGTATGATATCACTTATGGAATGTAAACATACCGCAAAGTAGAGAATATGATAATAATGGAGGTGAACAAATATAGAGAAGCATCTCTGGTTACCAGCGGGGAGAGGAAGAGGGCGGGGCAATACAGAGGTGAGGTGTGGGAGGCACGCAGTGATAGTTAGGTGGAAGATGAGCTCAGGGATGCATTGTACAACATGGGGAATAGAGCCAGGACTTTGTCATAACTATAAATGGAAAGCAAGCTTTAACAGTTGTATAATCAGAAAGAAAAGGAAAGAAAGAGGGGGGAGGAAGGAGGGAAGAAAGGAAGGAAAAGAAGGGCGTTTTTGGAGGTCAAAAAGTCATTACTCATTAGGCCCTTTTTATCAAAGGATTTTATTTTATTTTATTTTATTTATTTTAATTGGTGGGTATTTACTTTACAATATTGTGGTGGTTTTTGCCATATATTGACATGAATCAGCCATGGGAGTACATGTATTCCCCATCCTGATTCCCCCTCACAAATCCTCCCAATGCAATCCCTCTGGGTCAGCCCAGTGGACCAGTCCTGGGCACCCTGTCTTATGCATCGAACACGGACTGGCTATCCCTTTCACATATGTTAATATACATGTTTCAATGCTATTCTCTCAGATCCTCCCACCCTTGCCGTCTCCCACAGAGTCCAAAAGACTGTTCTGTAAATCTGTGTCTCTTTTGCTGTCTCCCAAATAGGGTTATCATCTCCATCTTCCTAATTTCAATATGTATGCCTTAGTATGGTGTATTGATGTTTTTCTTTCTGACTTACTGCACTCTGTATAATAGGCTCCAGTTTCATCCACCTCATTAGAATGGATTCACATGTGTTCTTTTTAATGGCTGAGCAATATTCCATTGTGTCTATGTACCACAGCTTTCTTACCCATTTGTCTGCTGATGGACATCTAGGTTGATTTCATGCCCTGGTTATTGTAAACAGTGCTGTGATGAACATTGGGGCACATGTGTCTTTTTCACTTCTGGGTGAATCAGGATTTGACTGAGGAGAAACCATGATGACTATTAGCATGTTAATGGTAAACCCTTCACATGAATTTGGTTGAAGGAGTGGGACCAAAGTTGGAGATGGTTGTTTCAAGCTGGCTGAGGGTGCTCAGATGGACATGTGTGGTGCTGTCCTGCTGGGGGACATCTCTGGTTGCCGGGAGCCGGACTAAACGTACAGGCCCCTTACGGCCCTAAGAGAGAACAAAAGGTCTCTCTTTGTCCTGCCGCCCCTTCTTGTTAAAGTATAGACTGGCATTTGTCTCCTTCAGGGAAAAAAACCCACCGGTGACCTTTTGCCTGTTTTTCTGGTGCTGATAAACTCATCATGCTCGAAACTTGTTTTCCATCTAGATAATGTTCTATTGATGAAGCCTGTTTTCTATCTAATGTTCTCTTGATCTTAATCATGTTGGGCACTAGGGTAATTAATGCTTTACTGATCTTAAGTGTGGGAATTTAAAACACCTGTAGCTCTGCACGTATGCAAACCCCTTGATCTATTCTTAGTAACTCCTGTTAGCGTATATATAGGCGTGGTATTCTTCAATAAAGTTGGCGGAGTCAGACGCAAGCGGACTCCGTCCCTCTCAACCCCACCTTTCTCTTTCTGAGTCTTCTTTCTGAGTCTTATTTTTCCTAGGTACTCTGGTAATTGCGTTCTTGACCAGTTTGTTTGCCGGAGGCTCCGGCATAGTGGCGCCCGAGCAGGGACGGGAACGGATTCCAGCGTGCAGTCACCCGAAGAAATAAAGTTGTCCCGCGGGAGGTAGAAATGTATCTATGAGGTAAAAAAGTATCTGCGAGTATAGGTATTGTGGATGATTGCGGGTGGAGAGGGTATAGTTGAGAGTAAAACTCATGGGGCAAAATAATATTAGACAGTTCTTTGTTTCTATGTTAAAAGCTACAGGAGTTTCAGTGTCTAAGTGGAAAAACTTAGAACACCCAAATGTTTGACTACGCCTCAGAGGGTAGCAGAGCACATATATGATTCCCCAATAATCCCAGGTCCTAGAAAAAATAATGATGAGACTATTGTTCCCGAGCAAGATTCTGATTCAGAACTTTCCCCTGAAGCCCGGGACGACTTAGATAAGCAGGCTTTTGAATATAATAAAGAAAATCGGGATGCCTTTATAGTAACTAAACACAAAAATAAAGATGAAGGCTCCCCTTTTTCTGAACTTAAAGATATGTTAACATCCATATCTCAGAGAATAGAACAACTAGACTTATTACCTTTGGATACAGCAAAACCATTGCATTCTAAAACGCCATCTGTTGTAGCAGGTTTAGATCCTGACCCGCTTCCGCCGCCCGTCCCGCTCCTTCCCCCTCCCCTCGCAGAAGCGCCTTTGATTCCAACAGTGCCTGTATACGTCTCATCTAGCCTAAAAAAGCCAGTCCTTTCACCACTTCAAATGGCTATGAAGGCAGCCCGAGATCAGGGTGAAAATCTTGAGGGATATTATATGATCTTTCCTGTTTTTGAAGATGCCAATCATCGCAGGTAACATGAGCCTCTGCCTTTTAAACAGCTGAAGGAGCTGAAACATGCTTGTGCCCAATACGGGCCTACTGCGCCATTTACTTTAGCTATAATTGACAGTCTATCATCTCAATGTTCGCCCCCAAGTGACTGGAAGGCTGTTGCACGAGCCTGTCTCTCAGGAGGTGAATATCTTTTGTGGCGCTCAGAATATGGCGAGGTCTGCAGCAACATTGAAAATCGTAATCACCGTAATGGGCTTTAGGTTAGCCCCCATGTTAATGGGGGAAGGAGTATTTAGAGATCTTAATCAGCAGTTAAACTATCCTGAACAAGCCTACCCACAGATTAATGAAGCAGCACTAAAAGCATGGAAACAACTCCCTGCCTCAAATAGAAAGACTGAAGATTTATCAAAAATTAGGCAAGGACCTGACGAACCTTATCAGGATTTCGTTGCTCGGTTACTTGATGCTGTTTCTAAAATTATTGGAGATGAAGAAGCTGGCATTATTGTAACTAAACAGATGGCATATGAAAACGCAAATGCTGCTTGCCAGGCTGCTTTGAGACCTTATAGAAGAAAGGGGGGTTTAACAGATTATATAAGAATTTGCACTGACATTGGCCCTTCCTATCTTCAGGGATTGTCTATGGCTGCTGCTATCCAGGGAAAAACTATCAAGGAAATTTTATATCAACAGATTAAGAACTAGGGTGGTGTGAAAAAGGGAGGGCCTCCCTGTAGTTGCTTTTTGTGTGGACAACTGGGACATCATATGGCCCAATGTCCTAAGAAAAATAATTTAGATAGTACAAAGAATCCTGATGTATGTCCCAGATGCAAAAAAGGAAGACATTGGGCCAGGGACTGTAGATCAAAAATGAATATAGAAGGCAAACCTCTTCCTCCACAGTCGGGAAACTGGGTGAGGGGCCAGCCCCAGGCCCCAAAACAATGTTATGGGGCACTTCAGACCGAGCCTCAGTCAAATCTAATTGACCCGGCATTAAAAGCCTTTTCCGAGCCACCCCAGGCAGCACAGGATTGGACTTGTGTGCCACCACCCACACAGTATTAACACCTGATATGGGAATGCAAGCCATTCCAACTGGAGTTTTCGGGCCGTTACCAAAAGGAACTGTAGGACTAATTATTGGTAGAAGTAGTTGGACTATGAAAGGGTTGTCAGTGTCCCCAGGGGTGATTGATGCAGACTACAGGGGGGAACTTAAAATTATGGCCCATGCACCTTCAAATATAATTAGCATTCCCACCAATCAACGAATAGCACAACTGGTTTTGCTAACTCTTCATTTAGAGGGGAAAACTGCTTCTAAACGAGAATGAAAGACTGATGGTTTTGGCTCTTTTGACATATATTGGGTGCAGTCCATTTCTGCTGAGAGTCCCAAACTAGATCTTTTTATTGAAAATAAAAAATTTACAGGGATCTTCGATACTGGTGTGGATGTGTCAGTTATAGCTGAAGAGCATTGGCTTCAGCATTGGCCCAAACAGGAGGCCTTTTCCATGTTACAGGGAATAGGACAATCTCAAAATCCACAGCAGAGCAGCAGTATCCTACATTGGAGAGACTCTGAAAGACATGAGGGAGATTTTCAACCTTTCATTCTCCCTCATCTCCCAGTTAATTTATGGGGAAGAGATGTAATGCAACAAATGGGGGTTTATATTTTTGCTCCGAATCAGATTATTTCTGAGATGATGATGAATCAAGGGTTACTTCCCCAGCAGGGGCTAGGAAGAAATAATCAAGGTGTTACCCAACCAGTTATGCCTATTTCTAAACCTTCTAGATTGGAACTAGGTTGTTTTTAACGGGGGTTACTGATTCTCCTGTAATCCATGCAGACCCAATCAGCTGGAAATCTGATGAACCTGTCTGGGTTAATCAGTGGCCCCTGACTAAAGAGAAAATTTCTGCAGCTGAGCAATTGATACAGGAGCAGTTGCAATTAGGACATATTGAGCCATCTAACTCCCCTTGGAATTCCCCCATATTTGTTATTAAAAAGAAGTCTGGCAGGTGGAGGTTGTTACAAGACCTTCGCAAAGTTAATGAAACTATGGTGGTTATGGGACCACTCCAGCCCGGCTTGCCCTCACCTGCTGGGATACCACGTGCAACCTATAAAATAATTATAGATTTAAAAGATTGTTTTTACATGATACTTCTACATCCTCACGATTGTCATCACTTTGCTTTTAGTATTCCCTCTACAAATTTTAAACAGCCTGCATGAAGATATCATTGGAAAGTCCTTCCACAGGGCATGGCTAACAGCCCTACACTTTGTCAAAAATTTGTTGATCAGGCAATTGACTCCGTTCGAAAGACTTATCCTGAAGTTTATTTGGTTCATTATATGGACGACATTTTACTTGCTCATTGTACAGAGGGTATTCTTTTCCAAGCGTATGACCTACTATTGCTTCAATTAACTAGATTTGGATTGCAAATTGCTTCTGAAAAAATACAACGATCCCCACCATTTTCTTATTTGGGGTTTAGGTTAGAGGGAGAAGCCTTTTGAATGCAGAAACTTCAGATTCGAAAAGATAATCTGAAGACTTTAAATAACTTTCAGAAATTATTAGGGGACATAAATTGGATCCGTCCCTATCTAAAATTGACTACTGGAGAATTGAAGCCTTTGTTTGACATTTTAAAAGGATCCACTGACCCTTCTTCCCCTAGAACACTAAACGATGAGGGGCGAGCTGCTCTGGCCTTAGTAGAACAGGCCCTCTCTCAGCATTCTGCTACCTACTGTGACTTTTCTCGATCGTGGGGATTATATGTGTTTCCCTCGAAACATACTCGATGGCAGTGTTATATCAAGATGCCCCTTTATATTGGATCCATTTACCTGTATCACCTTCAATAGTTCTTACTCCTTTCTTTGATTTTATTAGCCTCCTTGTAGCCAAAGGAAGACGTCTTTCCAGAGAAATGCTGGGGGCTGATCCTGCTTACATTTATGTGCCTTATACTAAAGAACAACAGGAATGGCTTTTTCAGTTTAATGATTCATGGGCTTTGGCTTTTGATTCTTTTACAGGACAGATTATCAATCATTTACCTCCTGACAAAGTTTTACATTTTGCTAGTCAACATTCATTTATCATCCCCAAAACTGTTTCCAATTCCCCTATCCAAAATGCACTAACTGTTTTTACTGATGGATCTTCTAATGGAATTGCTGCTTTTGTGGTTAATAATACTTCTTTTTCCTGGCAGACTGGATATACCTCCGCTGAAGAAGTCGAACTTTCAGCGGTTCACAAAGTCTGTTCTCAATATCTTTTACAGCCTTTTAATTTGTTTACGGATAGTAAATATGTTGTTCATGCCTTACATCATCAAAATAGCAATACCCTTCATCTGCAATTTCAAATCCCTCGGGAAACTGCATGACAAATTGTTAAATCTTGTTCTGTTTGTCCTCAATTTCTTCTAGTCCCTCATCTAGGTGTCAACCTTCGTGGACTCTTACCTAATCACCTTTGGCAGATGGATGTCACTCATGTTCCTTCCTTTGGTCGCTTACGTTCATGTATCTATTCCTGATCCAGTATTAATTTGGGGGAGGGGTTATGTATGTGTTTTTCCATAGGATGCCGAAACACCGCGCTGGCTCCCGGAAAGGCTGGTACGCCAGACGGAGAAGATCACTGAACCAGCAAATGACTCTGCTGTCTCTACAGCAGAGAGGTGCATACCCGACAGCTCAGCAGATGCATGAGTTCATCTTACAAGCAAGAAGGATGGCCGCTGACACTGCTCAACCCCGATCTGCTCTGGCCTATGTTGTTCTTACATTGGCATGTGCAGTAATTAATCAAGCTTTCCTCCAGTGCTCCTGATTGATTTGAATGTGATTATTATCAAGCTTGGGATGAGTATTTCTGATGACCCCTGAAAAAGGACAGCTACTGACCCCTGCTGACATTTGCTGGGAGCAAAAGACATATATATCAACATTTGAAGACCGAACACTCCCAGGAAACCTGATGAAACATATGGGACTGTTACCTACCTACAAATGTAAAATTGTGATAGATGTGACGTTTGATACTAATAAGTCCTTTGTGTGGCCTAGGTCAGACTAGGAACAATAATCCTGGTATAAGATGGGTAACTCCTAACAATACCCAATGAGTTTGTGGAAATAACCTTTGGCCACTGCATTTGTCAATGTATATCTGAGATGATAAACAAAAGATTGTTTTCTCATTTACAGGCACAACGGGTTCCCCTGAGGGAGACATATTTGCCAATAGTTTAAAGAAAAGAGGGAGCTGCAGGGAGCCAGCCTGAACTTACAGGCCCCTTATGGCCCTAAGAGAGAACAAAAGGTCTCTCTTTGTCCTGCCGCCCCTTCTTGTTAAAGTATAGACTGGCATTTGTCTCCTTCAGGGAAAAAAACCCACCGGTGACCTTTTGCCTGTTTTTCTGGTGCTGATAAACTCATCATGCTCGAAACTTGTTTTCCATCTAGATAATGTTCTATTGATGAAGCCTGTTTTCTATCTAATGTTCTATTGATCTTAATCATGTTGGGCGCTAGGGTAATTAATGCTTTACTGATCTTAAGTGTGGGAATTTAAAACACCTGTAGCTCTGCACGTATGCAAACCCCTTGATCTATTCTTAGTAACTCCTGTTAGCGTATATATAGGCGTGGTATTCTTCAATAAAGTTGGCGGAGTCAGACTCAAGCGGACTCCTTCGCTCTCAACCCCATCTTTCTCTTTCTGAGTCTTCTTTCTGAGTCTTATTTTTCCTAGGTACTCTGGTAATTGCGTTCTTGACCAGTTAGTTTGCCGGCAGGCTCCGGCATCTGGTTGCTCTGTTCTCACCAGCAACAGAGGATTTTCTTTCCTTCCTTTCATTGCCCTTGTTTCCCATTCTCCCTCTTTCCTCCCTACCTAATTTATTTCACAAACATTCAATGTGCTGCACTGTGCTGTGCTTCGTTGTTCAGCCATGTCCAATTCTTTGTGAACCAAGGGACTGTAGCCCGCCAGGCTCCTCAGTCCATTGGGATTCTCCAGGCAAGCATACGGGAGCAGGCTGCCATTCCCCCCTCCAGGGAATCTTCCCAACCCAGGGATTGAATCCTGGTCTCCCATGTTGCAGGTAGGTTTTTTTTTGTTTTGTTTTGTTTTGTTTTTTTACTATCTGAGCCATCAGGAAACCCTTAAAATGGGCTTCATCTGACACTATGATTTTCATATCTGTAAGATCAAATGGACTCTATTTTATGATTTCCATGACTCCCCTTATTTTTAGAACACACAAAACACATTTATTCCAAGTATCCTAATGTCTCTCTCTGCAATTACTAAAATCTATACCACTTCTACCAGAGTTTCAGTTCTCAAGGGAATTTTCGTATGATTTTTCTTACCTTCGTTAGATTTAATATGTTCTTAACGTGTTTCAGGGCTAGTTCCATACTCTTCTTGTGAATTGGCTGCTCATGTCTTTAAACATGTCTTCATAAATTTAAAGGCCATTGATACCTCTTTCTTATAAAGTGTTGGCACGTGCCTCTTGCAGCAACATGGAAGGTAGAATATTGAGTAAAATAACTCAGAAAGAGATTGACAAATACTGTATGATATCACTTATAGAATGTAAACATACCGCAAAGGAGAGAATATGATAATAATGGAGGTGAACAAATATAGAGAAGCATCTACTTGTTACCATCGGGGAGGGGAAGAGGGCTGGGCAATACAGAGGTGGGGGAGTGGGAGGCACGCAGTGATAGTTAGGTGGAAGATGAGCTCAGGGATGCATTGTACAACATGGGGAATAGAGCCAGCACTTTGTCATAACTATAAATGGAAAGCAAACTTTAACATTTGTATAATCAGAAAGAAAAGGAAAGAAAGGGGGGAGGAAGGAGGGAAGGAAGGAAGGAAAAGAAGGGCATTTTTGGAGGTCAAAAAGTCAATACTGATTAGGCCCTTTTTATCAAAGGATTCTATTTTATTTTATTTTATTTACTTTAATTGGTGGGTATTTACTTTCCAATATTGTGGTGGTTTTTGCCATATATTGACATGAATCAGCCATGGGAGTACATGTATTCCCCATCCTGATCCCCCCTCACATCTTCCTCCCAATGCAATCCCTCTGGGTCAGCCCAGTGGACCAGTCCAGGGCACCCTGTCTTATGCATCGAACATGGACTGGCTATCCGTTCACATATAATAATATACATGTTTCAATGCTATTCTCTCAGATCATCCCACCCTCGCCGTGTCCCAAATAGTCCAAGAGACTGTTTTGTAAATCTGTGTCTCTTTTGATGGCTCCCATATAGGGTTATCATCTCCATCTTCCTAAATTCAATATATAGGCCTTAGTATAGTGTATTGGTGTTTTTCTTTCTGACTTATTTCGCTCTGTATAATAGGCTCCATTTTCATCCACCTCATTAGAATGGATTCACATGTGTTCTTCCTAAGGGCTGAACAATATTCCACTGTGTCTATGTACCACAGCTTTCCTTCCCATTTGTCTGCTGATGAACATCTAGGTTGGTTCCATGGCCTGGTTATTGTAAACAGTGCTGTGATGAACATTGGGGCACACGTGTCTTTTTCACTTCTGGGTGAATCAGGATTTGAATGAGGAGAAACCATGATGACTATTAGCCTGTTAGTGGTAAACCCTACACGTGAGTTTGGTTGAAGGAGTCGGACCAAATTTGGTGATGGTTGTTTCAAGCTGGCTGAGAGTGCTCAGATTGACATGTGGGGTGCTGTCCTGCTGGGGGACATCTCTGGTTGCTCTGTTCTCACCAGCAAAAGAGGGTTTTCTTTCCTTCCTTTCATTTCCCTTTTTTCCATTTCTCTCTCTCTCTCTTCCCTACCTGGCTTTCTTTCACAAACATTCAATCAGCTGTGCTGTGATGTGCTTCGTTGCTCAGCCGGGTCCAACTCTTTTTGACCCAATGGATTGTAGCCCGCCAGGCTCCTCTGTCCATGGGGATTCTCCAGGCAAGCATACTGGAGCAGGCTGCCATTCCCCCCTCCAGGGAATCTTCTCAACCCAGGGATTGAGTCCCATTCTCCCAAGTTGCAGGTGGGTTTTATTTCTTTTACTGTCTGAGCCATCAGGAAACCCTTAAAATAGGCTTCATCTGACACTATTTTTTTTCATATCTGCAAGATCACATGGGGTCTATTTTAGGATTTCCATGTCCCTCCTTACTTTTAAAAAACACAAAACACAGTTGTTCCAAGTATCTTAATGTCTTTGTCTGCAATTACTAAAATCTATGCCACTTCTGCCTTCGTTTAAGTTCTCAAGAGAATTTTATTAGGATTTTTTTAAGTTCGTGAGATTTAATATATTTTAATGTGTTTCGGGGCTAGTTGCAAAATCTTCTTGTGAACTGGCTGCTCATGTCTTTAAACATGTCTTCATAAATTTCACGGCCAGTGATACATCTTTCTTATAAAGTGTTGGCTCGTGCCTCTCGCACATTTCCCTATCAGGTTTTAAGATCTTCTAAAAATTCTAAGAGTCATCTTTTGGGTTTGTTTCCGGCGTGCTTTTCTACCTCTTAAAATGTTCAGCAGTGTGATGGAGCCTGGGTGAGAAAGCAACAAGTGGACACCAGGAAGTGATCACTTTACAGGAAACCCAGGAAGACCCACTGAGCCTACAAACTGTCCCACTGGGTGCACCTCAGGCTGGTTGACCCTACGAGTCAATTGGAAAAACGAGGACTGAGGTGGAGCACACAATCCATTCCCCTTTCCTCCAGAGCCAATCAGCACAACGAGAGACCATGGGAACTAGATGCACAGTATAGGATGACTCAGTGTTTCGTCCAAGAAGCTGGAAGCTTGTGGCAACTGCTCATGTAAATGAATTCCACCATGGTTAGAGCTGTGAGTTTAGCTCCAAAGGAGCTTCCAACAAGAAAACAAGATGAGAAAAGAGATTTGTGAGGGCACGTGTTGATAAGACCTTTGCACTCAAGGCTCACACAGTTCTGGGCAAGCTCCACCCCTTGCTGTAAATATTAATCCTATGCAGGTGGGCATTGCCTGCATGGGATCCCCCAGCACAACCTGAAACATGCATTTCTCTGCCCCTTCCCCATCACCCTGTTCAAACCCAAGCCTGGATACTACTCCTAGTGAGGTGACCCTGAGTCCTAGACTTGAAACGAGACAGCTCCGTGTGGAGCAAGGGCAAGTGTATTCACTGCATGCTCACAGCCTGAAGACAAGGGTTTCCGACTGGAGACCAGAAAATGGAGGCGAGCTCTGGGAACACTGAGACAAGGAGGCGGGATGGAAAGGTATCTGTCGGCTGGCCCAGAATTCAATGGACTTCAAGGTGAATTAAGACCACATTGCAGGACGAACGAGCAATGATTCTCACTTCCACAGACACTAAAACACAACCTAGTTGTCATGGAGGGAGTTGATGCACGACATGAAAAGCTAGATAATGGTGAAAGCTGAGAGAGAACAGAATGAATGCCCGAGGATTGTGGCTGTGGGGCAAGGTTTGGAGGAGATGCACTCTGCCTGCTGTGTGACCCATCAGATTTAACATAGAGGTGAGGGTGGCAGGTGAGTTTGGAGGCCTCTTGAGGGCATTACTAATGCCTCATTTCTCCCAGCAAATCATCTGAATTGCTCCCCATCCTCCGCTAGACATGTCAGGATGGGGCTTTGTGATGTCAAAGCTCAGCCAGGGCCACCATTGGCTGCGGAAGCGACTTGCTGACCTCATAAACCATGAGGGTGAGGCTCCATGGGGACGGGTATATAGAGGGGTGCTCAGGGGCTCTGAGCAGACCACTGTGAGTCCTCCAAATGTCTGAGGTTACTGGGAAGCCACAAGGCTCCAGAGTAGTTATGGAACACCCACCTCCTGTTACCCAGGAGAAGATGAAGACCTCCTATCAATTGAGGTCCAGAAAAAAATGTCAAGGTGAACTGAACCCAGCCAAACTCCTCTTGCCCATTGACCCCACCCCAGAAGACACCCTCCCCTTTCCTGGCCTGGTACATAACCCTTTTCTGCCCACACCCCTTCTCCTGAAGCCACCGTTCCCACCTGTCTTCACACTCTACTATAAATCAGTACCATTCTTTGCTCCTTCTCTTGTTTTCTCCAGGTGGCCAGGGAAACCGTCAGGGTGAATAATCCCATTCCGTCAAAGCTGCCCAAGAAAACTTTTCTGAAAATTCCCACCACAAAAAGCTTAAGAAATCAGATGCCCAAAGCTCTGTAGCCAGAGTTCCAAGGCAAATGAACAGCTGAATCAGAAGGAACCAGAGGAGGTCCCAGAGACCATGGAGACCCCTACCATTCTAGTTAATAAGAACGATCCAGAGGAAGCCCCAGAGACCATGGAGACCCCTGTCATTCCAGCTATTCAGAATGAATCAGAGGAGGTCCCAGAGACCATGGAGACCCCTGCCATTCCAGCTGGACCAGTGGACAGCCAGTGGCTTCGGGGCATGGCTAGAGACCTCAGAAATGCTCGGGGGTCTCGCCGCTGAGTAATGGACAACAGTACAGATACTGAATATTATAGCAACTGCATAAATTAATAACAAAATAAAATAAAATCAACCTGATGTGAAATTATGTTTGTTCTATGAGTTATCTGGTTGTGGGGGGCAGAGAGGGCAGGGAAGTGTTAAGTGTGTGAGGAGGGAGGGAGGTGGCTTCTGTGGAGTTGGAGATAGGGCAAGAAGGCCCAGGTTGCCAGAAATTAGGGGGAAGAACTGGTTCCAGACTGAAATTGAAAGACTCACTTCCCATGGGAGAAGAGGAAGAGGACTTGGTGTTTCTCTGTGCAAGTGCAGAGATGGACACGTAGCTGGGGAGCTGTGTCGTCTGTGGGGGGGGGGGGCAGTGCCATTTGTTCAAAAGGCATACAAACTAGCTGCCCCATCAACAGAGTGGAATATTGACATTTGCAGCAACATGGAAGGTAGAATATTGACTAAAATAACTCAGACAGTGATAGACAAATACTGTATGATATCACTTATAGATGTTCTACCTGTAGCACAGATCCTACATCAGCAAAGTAGTCTCCTGGAGACAATGCAACTTTCAGTAGGGGAATTTACTACTGACTCGAACCAGGGCCTCCTGCCCTCACCAAGGGTATGGGGACGAAAAGGCCCCGAGCCCCAGTTCTCTCGGGTATTTACTGGGTACAATAGGGTAGTTGGCGCAAGTGGATTGGTTACACAGTTGCAAGGCAATTTTGGTTGCCCCAATCCTTGTGGGCTTTCAGCTTTCCCCTGATAGGTTCCCTTTTTCATGCTAGGCACATGTTAATTGGCTGGCTCTAGGTGGCCTGATAATTATGTTACTCCGGGAAACCAGGCCTACTCCTAATCTAGGCTGCCTGTCATGGCGTTAGCCGTGACAGCCTCACATTTCCCCCCTGTCTTTATACTTTTTGTAGAGGAATCTTTCTCTCTACCCTGTGAAATTGGCTGATATTGTTGTCTCAATACCATAATTTGGATGGTATTGAGGCGCTCTCTAATAAATGAGACCAGACGGTTTATAATGCATGGACCAAAGGTCAGTAACAATATTAATATTCTGAGTGGACCGAGGAGGGTGGAAATCAAAGTGGTCAACCAGGGGGAGCGCTGAAACCAAGATTCAAACCAGCCTTGTTGGGCTTTTCATTCTGTCTTCCTCTGGGCTAGTCTCTCTCTTACTTTCTGGAGAGATTTTTGTACCACCCCTGAATGGTCGATAGAGAAACAGCATTCTTCTCCCAGTGCTGCACATAATCCTCGTTGTTGCAGAAACAACAAACAGAAACCTCTCTTATTCTGTAACACTACTTCAGCCAAGGAGCTCAATATCTCCATCTATTGCAGCCCTTAGTTGATTATACTGTTTATCTTGCAACGTTAATGCTGTAATCTCACTTCCCGTTTTTAAGGACCCAATAGGACTGCCAAAGTCAGGACAGTGATTGGTTCTCGTTTTACCCTATATTGACCCGATGGGTCGAACCTAGGTTGCAGCTCTTCCTTTGAGTAATAGTTTAGCCGGGGGGTCAGGTCGACTGGGACACAGAGATCTTGGGAGGCACTAAGTGCTGCCTTATGGACACACGGGGTTAGTCCAGCGGAGCAAGTGTACCACCCGTTTTCTGGTGGAAGTACCCACTGGTGAGTAGAATTGGAGACGCTAGTCCTAGGGACTGAATTATTATCACCAAGTGTTGATAAGTCTTAGGGGTAGTTCCTATACAGGTGCCTATGCCCGTAATGGAGCCTACTGTCAACCGGCCTGACCCAGGTTGTTGCTGCCGTCTGCAGGCCGAGACATATTATAGCAAAGCCAGCAACCATTTGTTAAGTCCGGACAAGAGGCATTTAGGGTGAGATAGGTCGAGGAGATCATTTTCATAAGGGGGTCTGTTGGTGGGGACATGTTAACCCTGGGGTGTCCCACGGTGCGTGGAGTCGATCTATTAGGGAGTCTTTGGGGTTGTTCTATCACCTGGTTTGGTCCTAAGGCTACTTTCGGTGCCAAATAGAGCAGTCCCTGTTTTAATTTAAGCTCAAACCGGAATCCTGTGTCATAGCCAGTCTTGTAAAGACAGAGGCCCCAAGCTCGGCCAACATCTCACCTGGTAAATTTTTTTCCTTTGTCTGTGAATTTGATCTGTAATGGGAAACATTGCCCGGGACTCTCTTCGTTGGACATTTCTGGGAATTCGGGGGTGAATTTACCTGAATGAGGTCCTTGTCGGAGTTAGTGAGCCAATGGACTGTTCCCATAGTTTCGCAACCCCAAGCGGCACAATAAAAATAGTCAAATCCCCCACATTTTTCGATTTGGTTCTGATCCCTTCCTCCCCCCGGGCAGACATAGACAGGCACCTGTTCGTGGTACTGTGGGCATTTTCACTCACAGTTACGGGTGAACAGACTGAAAGAGCCGTGGGCAAAGAACTTGGTCAGTTCGTGGGGACCAAACCCATTACCGTCAGCCGCCAGCACGCACAAATCAAAGGTCAGTACTGGCCACCATGTCCCTTTGGGGGCCACGTTGGAGTTCGAATTAAGCACTTCTCCAGTCTCAGGATTGTAGATCACTCAAGTCAGGTTAGCTGGCTGATGGGGGTTGTGGCTGGTTGCTCCTGGGCCGATGAAAACTGTTATCTGCAGGAGAGTTAAGAGGGCCCCCGTCGTACGAGTTTCAGTTTCAAAGGATTTGACGGGTGAGGTCTTGCCTCCCATTCTGCTTGCGCCTTCTCCTGTTCTTCTGGGATGGCTTGCCGCACGTGATTGCAGTGAACCCAGGGCCCGATCCCGTCTACCTTAACAGAAGTAGGAGTGGTAAGGAGAACAACATAAGGGCCTTTTCATCTAGGTTCTAATGCTTTAGATTGGAGTCGTTTTACCCAAACCCAATCACCCAGGCCAATATTACGTGAGGGGATGGTCCCCTTGTTGGACCCTCGGGTATGTCCCGAATTAATTTCCAAACATGGCTATGCACCTTACTTAATGCCATCAGTGTTTGCTGGAATTGTCCCAAGGTAGGGGGTGGTAGGCACTTTTCCTCGAATATGGGACACACAGGAGGGGGTCTTCTATACAGAATCTCAAAAGTGGTAAGATTCAGCTTATAAGGGGTGTTACATGCTCGAAAGAGCGCGAAGGGAAGGAGGGTCACCCAGTCCCCGCCAGTCTCTATTGCCAACTTTGTCAAAGTTTTTTTAGGGTCTGATTCATTCTCTCAACCTGTCCTGAGCTCTGGGGATTATATTCACAATGTAACTTCCATTTTGTCCCCCCTTGTACAATCTGGCTCACAAAGGCAGGTCCGTTATCAGAGCCCATAGTCACTGGCAGCCCGTGCCTAGGCACTCTCTCTCCTAAGATCTTTTTAGCAACCACTGTTGCTGTCTCTCCCTTAGTGGGGAAGGCTTCTACCCACCCCGAGAAGGTATCTACCAGAACCAACGGACAGAGATACTCGTACTTGCCTGGTCTTACTTCAGTGAAATCTATCTCTCAGTGTTGCCCTGGCTCTTTCCCTCGGTACCTCGTTCCAGTGTGCTGCCTTTTCCCTGTCTTCATCAGCTGGCATGCTTTGCAAGCCTGGGTTATCTCTCGTACAGTTGCATTTTGTCGAGGGAACCTCAGGTAGGCCGTCTGGAGAAGTGTCAAGGTCTTCTTTTCCCCAAGTGTGTAGTTGTGTGCAGGTGTTCACATAGCTGACGACCCAGGATGGCAAGCAATATCAGGTGGTTTTGATCTCTGTACCGTCCATCTTTGTCATCCTTCTGGAGAGTGGTATCCTCGTTAATTCAAACGAGGTCAGGGAGGGAATAGTCGGGGACTGGCGGCAGAGTCCCCATACCAGGTGGAAGTCCCATGGCTAATATGGGGGTGGCGCAGTCCCGACTGGCCGCTTCTCAAGCGGCCACATCAATTGCCCCATGTCCTAGGGTCTTTTCCTTTCTGGTGACTGGGGACATGTACAATTGTTACTGCCCTGGGCAGTTGAACAGATTTCAGGAGCCTGCGGATCTCGGGCAAATTCTTGACTTTTTTTCACTCCGCTGTTCTAAATCCCCTTTCCTGGTATATCTGACCTTGAATATGGACAGTGCTAAAAGCATATCGGCTGTCCATAAAAATGGTGACTCTCTTCCCTTTTTCTTGTTCCAGAGCTTGTATTAGGGCAATCCATTTTGTTTTTTGAGCAGACGTGTTTGGGGGAAGTGTCTCAGCCCGTATTTTCTGTCCTGAATCATTAACTATAGTGTCTCCCGCCTTCCTTTGTCCATCTTTTACATAGCTGCTCTCATCAGTGAAGCATACTAGCTCACTGTTGTTTAGGGACACATCAGTTAAGTCTTTTCGAGCCGCCAGGGCCTCAGCCCGTATCTCACTGCAATCATGGAGAGGGCGGTCCTTCTCTGGGCTAGGTAGAAGCGTGGCTGGATTCAGGAAGCAAGGGGTCTGAAGACGCACCCATGGGGCATCAAGCAGCAGGGCCTGGTAATGTGTCAAACGGGCATTGGAGATCCACTTACCCGGCGGCTGCTTTAAAACCCCTTCAATGGCGTGGGGGGTGTCAACCCAGAGTTGCTGTCCATACATCAAGTTGTCAGCATCGCGGACGAGGAGGGCAGTGGCTGCAATGATGCGGAGGCAAGGGGGCCACCCAGAGGCCACTGGGTCCAATCGCATTGAAAGGTATGCCACCGGCCGCTTCCATGGTCCCCATTGTTGCGTCAAGACCCCCTTTCTTATTCCTTGCTTTTCATCTACAAACAGCTGGAATGGCTTCTTTGGGTCAGGCAGGGCAAGGGCTGGGGCTTTTAGTAGGGCCCGTCTGAGTGTCTGGAAAGCCTGTTTCATTGGCTCAGTCCAAGTCCAGTCTGGGGTCTCTCTATTATTAAATACCTTTTCAGCTGCTTTCAGTAAGTCTTGCATTGTCTGTTCTCTTAACCCCTCTATCTTTTGGAATTTTCTCTTACTATCTGGGGCTGCCTGATTCACAAACGCTAGTAGAACTGCAGCGTGTGATTCCTCAGCCTGGGGGTCTATAGGTGTATATTGCCTAAAGGCTTCCATTAGCCTCTCTAGGAAGGCTGACGGGCTCTCAGTGGGCTCTTGCCTTACTCAATTTACCTTCGTCAAATTTGTTGGCTTCCTAGCTGCAGCCCGCAGGCCAGCCATTAGAATCTGGCGGTACACTCGGAGACGCTCCCTACCTTCCACTCGCTCAAAATCTCCGTTAGGCCGCAACAGAGGAAACCCCTCGTCCACGAGATGAGGCTGGGCGGTTGGTCTCCCGTGGACCCCTGGGACCGTTTCCACGCCTCTGCCAGGATTCGCTCCCATTCTTCTGTGGTGAAGAGCACCTGCAAGAGCTGCTGGCAACCATGCCAGGTGGGGTTATGAGTGAACAAAATGGAATGTAAGAGGTCAATGAGGCCTTGGGGTTTCTCCAAAAATGGAGGATTTTGGGTTTTCCAATTATACAGATCACTCGCGGAAAAGGGCCAGTACTGATAGGTTCGCTCTCTGTCCAGGTTAGCTGGTCCCACTTGGACGGGGAGTGCCTGTACAATAGATGAACGTAACTCTGGGTCCCCATGATCTTGCTCACCCGTATTTCCTCTATTTCTTCTCCAGGGTCGGGGTTCCCTTATCCCTTCTGATTCATCGAGGGGAGGGGGCTCTTCCCCTGGGGGAACCTGCAACGGAGGAGGGCATATGGCGGGGGCCTAATTTCCGTCTCTAAGTCAATCAGGTTCGGGTACGAGGATTCCTGCAAGATCAGTTTTGGGCCCTTGTTCTTCTTGGCTTCTTCTTGGGGAGTGGGGGTTTCCATAACCATGGCTTGTACATTAGGATAATCAGGGAGTTTGTGAACAAAAGGTTTTAACCATTCGTGCAGATTTTGTACTAGACCTTGCCAGACCATAACATATGGGACTTGGCACGGGTGGCCCCAGGGATCAGGAGCCATAATTTTCTCTTTTACCGCCCGAATAATAGGAGGTTGAAAAGTTCCCTCTGGAGGCCATCCAACTTGGAAGGTGGGCCACTATGCAGAAGAAAAGGTCATCGCTGGTGCTCTCTACTTCCTCTCTGGAAGACTACTCAAAATGCTCCAGGAAGGTAGCAGGGCCCATATCATTGACCTTGGCCAAAAACTCCAGGACTTTCTTCTTGTTGGATTCCATGAGTGCTCTCGAACCCCACAGGAACTCATAGCGAGGGGGATCACTGCTGGGCACCTGGCGGTACTCCACGTACTCTTCCCGCACCGGATCTTCTGTGAGGAACTTCCTGGTATCTCCAAACATGAAGTGCCTTCTTCCATCATAGATGCCCAGAAAATTCAGGATCTTCCAGATCTTCTCCTCAGAGAGGTGGTGGCCATTCAGGTAGATGACGCCCAGAAGAGGCATCAGAAGACCATTCTTTGGCAGCCCCCGGTCATCTCTTATAGACTCACTGTCACTGAGATCTAGGTTGCTTACCAGGATATTGGAGTGACCATTGGGCCTGACTTCCTTCAGGACCAGGCCAAACACCATCTCTATGTGCTCAGAGGCTCTCTTGAGGATCTCAGGGAATTGCCCCCTATACCTTTTATTGATTTCCTTCAGCATTTCTGACCTCTTAATGAGCTCCCTCACCTTATACTTATACAGCATCTTCTGCACCAACACCTCGACGTTCTTGGTCAGAGCATCTGTGTGAGAGCTCTCAGCAGCAGCTGAGGCCTGGGAGGAATTTTCACCTCCCTGACCTTGGCCCTCGGCACCTACACCAGCTCTTGAGCGTGCTGTGGCACTGACACCAGCTCTTGCATGTGCTGTGGCACCGACACCAGCTCTTGAGCGTGCTGCACCACTGACATCAGATCTTGAGCGTGCTACAGCACTGACACAAAATCTTTTGGGTATAGCACCTGCAGCAGCACTGGTGGTGCCTTGGGCTCCCTGAGGCTCCTTCAGGGTGACAGCAGCTGAGGAGCTTGAGGGAGCACTCTCTAAATCAGGAGGGGAGAAGGAGGTGGTCTCTTCTCCCCTATATGTGGTGGCTTGATCATGAAGACCCTGGGTCTCAGCCCGGGCCTGGTGATGTTTCTCGTGACCACGGACCTTACTCTTCTGCCTACGGGGCATGATGGCCGTGGACAGGAACTACAGACAGGAGTCTGGGTCAAAGGACAAGAGATTGGTGCACCTGGAGGATGGAGAATGAGGCGATGTGAGCAACTTAAAATGGGGAGATTCCACCTTGACTTTATCAAAGGCCGCCTCTGCAGGTGTCCTTGAGGACACTGCCTGAGGAACCCACAAGCCTCCTGTTTCATGCTCACCTGTCCCCACAGAATCCCACAGAGGAGGAACAGAGGCCTTCGATTTTCCCTCTGCATCCTCTCAGCCCTGCTTTGGATTTACCAGCATTGGGGTCCTCTCAGCTCATCTTTTATTACCATGTCAAGTCTTGGCGGAGCCTGGGCACCCTGCCTTCTGCTACTCTGATGCAGACAACTTTAGACCTCCACATCATCCAGAAGCCAAGTGAAGGGATATCTCAGGCCACCTCTCTCCCAGGGGATACCCAGTGCTGAGGGCTCAGTAGGCTTTTTTCCATTCTGAGTTCACTGGGATCACCATTCATGGTCTTTACCTTGGCTCCTTAAAACACTGGACACCATTCTCCACTTGCTGACTGGTGGCTGCACCTTCAGACTAGACATTTCCCCTCCCCTAGACTTGGTACAAAGCGGTGAAGTAGATGCTCAACCTCACAGCCCTTCCCTGAGATTTCCTGGGCTCAAATCCAAGGGATGGGATAAATGAACTGAGTAGTCACTCAGGTTCCTCAATTGGGCTCCTGGCAGAGAAGCTCCTGTTTCTCCTGAATTGATGCCTGTGAGATAGTAAATGTCCCAGCAGGAGGAAGTAAGATGACCTTATCTTACCAAACACAGTCTTCTAAGAACAGGTGCTATTACAGGCAGGTTGATGTCCCTGTGCTCCCACACAGGATCCCAATTCAAGGTCTACAATATCTTTTTGCTTCTCTTTTCTTCTCTCTCTCTTTTCATAATTAAATTTATTTACTATTAATTGGAAGATAATTGCTTTACAGTATTGTTTTTGTTTCAGCCACACATCAATATGAATCAGCCATAGGTATACTGTATGTCCCCTCCCTCTTGAAGTTTCCTCCTACCTCCCAGCCCATCCCACACCTCTAAGCTATCACAGAGCACCGGGTTGGAGCTCTCTGTATCACACGACTAATTCCCACTGGTTATCTATTTTACATATGGTAATGTGTGTGTTTTCAATGTTACTCTCTCAGTCTGTCCCTCCCTCTCTTTCCCCCCGTGTCCACAAGCCTGTTCTCTATGTCTGCAAATCCACTGCTGCCCTGCAAATAGGTTCATCAGTACCATCTTTCTGAAATCCATGTATATGTGTTAATATACAATATTGGCTTTCCTTTTTCTGCCTTAATTCACTCTACATAGAAAATTAGGACTAAAATTACCACATGGAAAGTGGAGCTAAGATGGCAGAGGAATAGGATGGGGAGACCACTTTCTCACCTACAAATTCATCGAAAGTACATTTGAACGCTGAGCAAACTCCATAATAACTTCTGATCACTAGCAGAGGACATCAGGCGCCCAGAAAAGCAGCCCATTGTCTTCAAAAGGAGGTTGGACATAATAGAAAAGATAAAAGGAGAGACAAAAGAGTTAGGGATGGAGACCCATCTCGGGAAGGAAGTCTTAATTCTATTAAGTTCTAAACACCAGGAAACCCTCTCACTTACAGGTATGGGGGAAGTTTTGGAGTCTCAGAGAGCAACCTAACTGGGAGGAAAAATAAATAAAACCCACGGATTACATGCCTAAAAGCAACTTTCAGCAGAAAAGTACCCCAGACGCTTGCATCCGCCACCAGCTAGTGGGGGCTGAACGGAGAGGAGCGGGAAGCATTGCTTATGGTAAGAACCAGGCCTGAATGCCCTGTGGGCAATCGGAAGGAGCTAACCTGAGATGGCAACTTAAACTGTGGGATAGCAAGAGAGAGCGAGAAAATTAACCTGTGAAAAGCCGTAACTGAAGACACTGTTGGCTGTTGGCAGAACAAAGGAAGGACTGAGCAATTCCAGAGAAGAGCTAACCAGCCATGGACTGGCCTGTCCCCCGCCGGTGGCAGGAGGCAGGGGGGAGGAGAAAGGGGCAAACCTGGCCCCAGAGACAGCATCCCCTAACAACTGCAAATAGGTTTCCAGTCTCTAACCAAAGACTTTCTGAGATTCTGGAGGATTGACATCTGCCGGGAGGGTCGCAGCTAGAGACCAGCTCCCCAGAAGAGACACAAGGCGTGCCAGACAGGCAGAAACTGAGGCTGGGACCACGGAGGGGAGAAGGTGCACCACACCCAGGGAGAGTGAGCCCGTCAAGCTCCTGGCTGCCTGAGCTGCTCAGGCTGGGGAAGGCACAAAACACAGGCACAACTGAGTCCATGCTTTTGTGGAGGACCTGAAAACTGGAACCTGAGTGGCTTAGGCCTCAGAAGTGCACGCACCTCAGGGCCCGCTCCCTGTAGAGCAACCTGGAGCCTTGGCACTGTAGATGGGGAAAGCACACACGCCGTGAGCGGGGACAAACCCAGTGTGGCTGGAACACTGCGAGTGCTCCCCACACACACCAATGATATGTTTGCAGTGCCATCCCCTCCCCACAGTACGACTGAACAAGCGAACCTAAACAAGAGACCACCTCCGCCCGTGTGTGTCAGGGCGGAAATTAGACACTGAAGAGACCTGCCAACAGAAGCCAAATAAACAAAAGGAACCGCTTCAGAAGTGACAGGTGCAACAGATTGAAATCCCTGTAGTTAACACCGACTATACTGGAAGGAGTCTATAGATAACGAGAAGTGTAAGCTGGGAAAAGGAGCTATCTGAAACTGAACCAAACCCACACTGCCCGCAAGAGCTCCAAAGAAAAGCCTAGATGTAATTTTACTATTTTTTTAATTAAAAAAAGATTTTTTTAATGTTTTTCTTTTCTTTTTTTGGAAATGGCAACCCACTCCAGTATTCTTGCCTGGAGAATCCCATGGGGGGAGTAGCCTGATAGGCTACAGTCCATGGGGTTGCAAAGAGTTGGACATGACTGAGCAACTTCACTTTCGCTTTCACTTTCTATTACTCCTCTATTACTCCTTAATTTTCATTTTCATAACCCACTATAACCTTGCAAAAATAAAAGACCCTTTTTTTAAAGCAAACTTCATATATATTTCTTAATTTTTTTGTGTGTTTTTGTTTTTAATATTGTATTTTTAAGAGTCTAACTTCTACTCTAGATTTTTAATCTTTGTTTTCCAGTATTTGATATCAATTTTGGACATTGAAGAATCCAATATTCAGTACCCATTTTTACTCAGGAGTGTGATGATTACTCTCTCCCCCTTTTGACTCTCCTTTTTCTCCCCCAGATCACCTCTATTTCCTCCATCCCCCTTCTCTTCTCAATCCAATTCTGTGAATCTCTGTGGGTGTTCTGGGCTATGGAGAACACTTAGGGAACATAGTACTGTGTAGATCTGTCTCTCTCCTCTTGAGTTCCCCTTTTTCTCCTCCTGCTCATCTCTATCTCCTTCCTCCCTCTCCTCTTCTTATTGTAACTCTGTGAACCTCTCTGGGTGTCCCTCACCGTGGAGAATCTTTTCACCATTAACACAGAAGTTTTATTATCAGTGCTGTATAGTTGGAGAAGTCTTGAGGCTACTGGAAGAATAAGACTGAAATCCAGAGACAGAAGACTTAAACCCAAAACCTGAGAACACCAGAGAACTCCTGACTACAGGGAATATTAAGTAATAAGAGATCATCCAAAAGTCTCCAGACCTACACTGAAACCAACCACCACCCAAGAGCCAATAAGTTCCAGAGCAAGACATACCACACAAATTCTCCAGCAACACAGGAACATAACCCTGAGCGTCGACATACAGGCTGCCCAAAGTCACACCAAACCCATAGACCCATCTCAAAACTCTCTACTGGACACTCCATGGCACTCCAGAGAGAAGAAATCCAGCTCCACATACCAGAACACCGACGCAAGCTTCTCTAAACAGGAAACCTTGACAAGCCAATCGTCCAACCACACCCACTGGGAGAAAACTCCACAATAAAAAAGAACCACAGACCACCAGAATACAGAAAGGCCACACCAAATACAGCAATCTAAACAAGATGAAAAGGCAGAGAAATACCCAGCAGGTAAAGGAAAATGAAAAATGCCCACCAAGCCAAATAGGAGGAGATAGGGAATCTACCTGGAAAAGAATTTAGAATAATGATAATAAAAATGATCCAAAATCTTGAAAACAGAATGGAGTTACAGATAAATAGCCTGGAGACAAGGATTGAGAAGATGCAAGAAATGTTTCACATGGACTAGAAGAAATAAAAAAGAGTCAATTAAAAGTGAATAATGCAATAAATGATATAAAAAACACTCGGGAGGGAACCATCAGTAGAATAACGGAGGCAGAAGATAGGGTAAGTGAGGTAGAAGATAAAACGGTGGAAATAAGTGAAGCAGAGAGGAAAAAAGAAAAAAGAATCAAAAGAAATGAGGACAACCTCAGGGACCTCTGGGACAATGTGAAATGCCCCAACATTCAAATCATAGTAGTCCCAGAAGAAGACGACAAAAAGAAAGGCCATGAGAAAATACTCGAGGAGATAATAGCTGAAAACTTCCCTAAAATGGGGAAGGAAATAGTCACCCAAGTCCAAGAAACTCAGAGTCTGAAACAGGATAAACCCAAGGCAAAACACCCCAAGACACAGTAATCAAATTAACAAAGATCAAACACAAAGAAAAAATATTAAAAGCAGCAAGGGAAAAATAACAAATAATACACTAAGGGATTCCCATAAGGATAACAGCTGATCTATCAATAGAAACTCTTCAGACCTGACGGGAATGGCTGGACACACTTAAAGTAATGAAGGAGAGTAATCTACAACCCAGATTACTGTACCCAGCAAGGGTCTCATTCAGATATGAAGGAGAATGCAAGAGCTTTAGAGATAAGCAAAAGCTGAGAGAATTCAGCACCACCAAACCAGCTCTTCAGCAAATGCTAAAGGATCTTCTCTAGACAGGAAACACAGAAAGCTTGTATAAACATGAACCCAAAACAGCAAAGTAAATGGCAACGGGACCATACCTATCAATAATTACCTTAAATGTAAATGTGTAGAATGCCCCAACCAAAAGACAAAGACTGGCTGAATGGATACAAAAACAAGACCCCTATATATGCTGTCTACAAGAGACCCACCTCAAAACAAGGGACACATAAAGACTGAAAGTGAAGGGCTGGAAAAAAATATTTCACGCAAATGGAGACCAAAAGAAAGCAGGAGTCGCAATATTCATATAAGATAAAATAGACTTTAAAATAAAGGCTGTGAAAAGAGACAAAGAAGGACACTACATAATGATCAAAGGATTAACCCAAGAAGAAGATATTACAAGTATAAATATATATGCACCCAACATGGGGGCACTGCAATATCTCAGGCAAATATGAATGAGTATGAAAGGGGAAATTAACAATAACACAATAATAGTGGGAGACTTTAATACCCACTCACATCTATGGATAGATCAACTAAACAGAAAATTAACAAGGAAACACAAACTTTAAATGACACAATGGACCAGCTAGACCTAATTGATATCTATAGGAAATTTCACCCTAAAACAATCAACTTCACCTTTTTCTCAAGTGCACACGGAACCTTCTCCAGAACAGAACACATCCTGGGCCATAAATCTAGCCTTGGTAAATTCAAAAAAATTGGAATCATTCCAGTCATCGTTTCTGACCAAAGTGCAGTAAGATTAGATCTCAATTACAGGAAAAAAAAAAAACACATTAAAAATTCAGACATATGGAGGCTAAATAACACGCTTGTGAATAACCAACAAATCTTAGAAGAAATCAAAAAGCAAATCAGAATATGCATAGAGATGAATGAAAATGAAAACACAACAACCCAAAACCTATGGGACACTGTAAAAGGAGTGATATGGGGAAGGTTCACAGCAATACAGGCTTACCTCAAGAAACAAGAAAAAAGTTAAATAAACAACCTATGTCTACACCTAAAGCAACTAGAGAAGGAAGAAATGAAGAACCCCAGGGTTAGGAGAATAGAAATCTTAAAAATCAGGACAGAAATAAATGCAAAGAAACTAAAGAGACCATAGCAAAAATCAACAAATCTAAAAGCTGGTTTTTTGAAAAGATAAACAAAATTGACAAACCATTATCAAGACCCATTAAGAAACAAAGGGAGTATATGTACCACAGCTTCCTTATCCATTCATCTGCTGATGGGCATCTAGGTTGCTTCCATGTCCTGGCTATTATAAACAGTGCTGCAATGAACATTGGGGTGCATGTGTCTCTTTCAGATCTGGTTTCCTCAGTGTGTATGCCCAGAAGTGGGATTGCTGGGTCATATGGCAGTCCTATTTCCAGTTTTTTAAGAAATCTCCACACTGTTTTCCATAGCGGCTGTACTAGCTTGCATTCCCACCAACAGTGTAAGAGGGTTCCCTTTTCTCCACACCCTCTCCAGCATTTATTGTTTGTAGACTTTTGGATAGCAGCCATCCTGACTGGCGTGTAATGGTACCTCATTGTGGTTTTGATTTGCATTTCTCTAATAATGAGTGATGTTGAGCATCTTTTCATGTGTTTGTTGGCCATCTGTATGTCTTCTTTGGAGAAATGTCTGTTTAGTTCTTTGGCCCATTTTTGAATTGGGTCATTTATTTTTCTGGAATTGAGCTGCAGGAGTTGCTTGTATATTTTTGAGATTAATCCTTTGTCTGTTTCTTCATTTGCTATTATTTTCTCCCAATCTGAGGGCTGTCTTTTCACCTTACTTAGAGTTTCCTTTGTAGTGCAAAAGCTTTTAAGTTTCATTAGGTCCCATTTGTTTAGTTTTGCTTTTATTTCCAATATTCTGGGAGGTGGGTCATAGAGGATCTTGCTGTGATTTATGTCGGAGAGTGTTTTGCCTATGTTCTGCTCTAGGAGTTTTATAGTTTCTGGCCTTACATTTAGATCTTTATCCCATTTTGAGTTTTATTTTTGTGTAGGTCGTTAGATATTACTCAGCCGTAAAAAGAATTCATTTGAATCAGGCCTAATGAGATGGATGAAACTGGAGCCCCTTATACAGAGTGAAGTAAGCCAGAAAGATAAAGAACATTACAGCATACTAACACATATATATGGAATTTAGAAAGATGGTAACGATAACCCAATATGCAAAACAGAAAAAGAGACACAGAAATACAGAACAGACTATTGAACTATGTGGGAGAATGTGAGGGTGGGATATTTCAAAAGAACAGCATGTATACTATCTATGGTGAAACAGATCACCAGCCCAGGTGGGATGCATGAGACAAGTGCTCGGGCCTGGTACACTGGGAAGACGCAGAGGAATCGGGTGGAGAGGGAGATGGGAGGGGGGATCGGGATGGGGAATAAGTGTAAATCTATGGCTGATTCATATCAATGTATGACAAAACCCACTGAAATGTTGTGAAGTAATTAGCCTCAAACTAATAAAAAAATTAAAAAAAAAAAAAAAAAGGAGAAAGAACCAAATCACAAAGTTAGAAATGAAAATGGAGAGATCACAACAGACAACAGTGAAATACATAAGGATCGTAAGAAGACTACTACCCCGCTCGTATGCCCACTAATTGACAAGCATGAAAGAAATGATAACATTCTTAGAAAAGTATAACTTTCCAAAACTAAACCAGGAAGAAATAGAAGATCTTAACAGACCCATCACAAGCATGGAATCAAAACTGTAATCAGAAATCTTCAAGCAAACAAAAGCCCAGGACCAGATGGCTTCACAGCTGAATTTTACCAAAAATTTAGAGAAGAGCTAACACCTATCTCACTCCAACACTTGCAGAAAATTGCAGAAGAAGGTAAACTTCCAAGCTCATTCTATGAGGCCACCATCACCCTAATTCCAAAACCAAACATGCCACACGAAAAGAAAACTACAGGCCAATATCACTGATGAACATAGGTGCAAAAATCCTTAACAAAACTCTAGCAAACAGAATCCAACAACATATTAAAAATATCATACATCATGACCAAGTGGGCTTTATCCTAGGAATGCAAGGATTCTTTAATATCCACAAATCAATCAATGTAATACACCACATTAACAAATTCAAAGATAAAAACCATATGATTATCTCAATAGATGTAGAAAAAGCCTTTGACAAATTCAACATCCATTTATGATTAAAACTCTCCAGAAAGCAAGAATAGAAGGAACATACCTCAACATAATAAAAGCTACATATGACAAATCCACAGGCAACATTATCCTCCATGGTGAAAAACTGAAAGCATTTCCCCTGAAATCAGGAACAAGACAAGGGTGCCCACTCTCACCACTACTATTCAACATAGTTTTGGAACTTTTGGCCACAGCAATCAGAGAAGAAAAATAAATTAATGGAATCCAGACAGGAAAAGAAGAAGTGGAACTATCACTGTTTGCAGATGACATGATCCTCTACATAGCAAACCCTAAAGACTCTACCAGAAAATAACTAGAGCTAATCAATGCATATAGTAAAGTTGCAGGATATAAAATTAACACACAGAAATCCCTTGCATTCCTATACACTAACAATGAGAAAACAGAAAGAGAAATTAAGGAAACAATACCATTCACCATTGCAAAAAAAGAATAAAATATTTAGGAATATATCTACCTAAAGAAACTGAAGACCTATACATAGAAAACTATAAAACACTGATGAAAAAAATCAAAGAGGACACAAAGAGATGGAGAAATATACCATGTTCAAGGATTGGAAGAATCAATATTGTGAAAATTGTGAAAATGAGTATACTGCAATACTTTTCCAACAAAGTCCGTTCTGGTCAGGTTATGTTTTCCAGTGGTCATGTGGATGTGAGAGTTGGACTGTGAAGAAAGCTGAGCACCGAAAAAATTGATCTTTTGAACGTGTGGTGTTGGAGAAGACTCTCGAGAGTCCCTTGGACTGCAGGAGATCCAACCAGTCCATCCTAAAGGAGATCAGTCCTGGGTGTTCATTGGAAGGACTGATGTTGGAGCTGAAACTCCAGTACTTTGGCCACCTCATGTGAAGAGTTGACTCATTGGAAAAGACCCTGATGCTGGGAGGGATTGGGGGCTGGAGGAGAAGGGGACGACAGAGGATGAAATGGCTGGATGGCATCACCGACTCGATGGGCATGAGTTTGAGTAGACTCCGGGAGGTGGTGATGGACGGGAGTCCGGCGTTGCTGCGATTCATGGGGTCACAAAGAGTCGGACACGAACTGAGCGACTGAACTGAACTGAAATTGAACCCAAAGCAAACTATAGATCAATCAATCCCCTATCAAGCTACCAATGGTTATTCTTCACAGAACTAGAACAAATAATTTCACAACTTTGTATGAAATACAAAAACCTCGAATAGCAAAGCATTCTTTGAGAAAGAAGAATGGAACTAGGAGGAATCAACCTGCCTGACTTCAGCTCTCTAACAAAGCCACAGTCATCAAGACAGTATGTACTGGCACAAAGACAGAAATATAGATCAATGGAACAGAATAGAAAGCCCAGAGATAAATCCACATACCTATGGACACCTTATCTTTGACAAAGGAGGCAAGGATATACAATGGAAAAAAGACAACCTCTTTAACAAGTGGTGCTGGGAAAACTGATCAACCACTTGTAAAAGAATGAAACTAGAACACTTTCTAACACCATACACAAAAATAAACTCAAAATGGATTAAAGATCTAAATGTAAGACCAGAACTATAAAACTCCTAGAGGAGAACATAGGCAAAACACTCTCCGACATAAATCACAGCAAGATCCTCTATGACCCACCTCCCAGAATATTGGAAATAAAAGCAAAAATAAACAAATGGGACCTAATTAAACTTAAAAGCTTTTGCATGACAAAGCAAACTATAAGCAAAGTGTGAAAGACAGCATTCAGAATGGAGAAAAATAATAAGGCCAAATGAAAAACAGACAAAGGATTAATCTCAAAAATATGCAAGCAACCCCTGTAGCTCAACTCCAGAGAAATAAATGACCCAATCAAAAAGTTGGCCAAAGAACTAAACATACATTTCTCCAAAGAAGACATACAGATGGCTAAAAAACACATGAAAAGATGCTCAACATCACTCATTATCAGAGAAATGCAAATCAAAACCACAGTGAGGTACCATTACACGCCAGTCAGGATGGCTGCTATCCAAAAGTCTACAAGCAATAAATGCTGGAGAGGGTGTGGAGAAAAGGGAACCCTCTTACACTGTTGGGGGGAATGCAAACTAGTACAGCTGCTATGGAGAACAGTGTGGAGATTCCTTAAAAAACTGGAAGTAGAACTGCCATATGACCCAGCAATCCCACTTCTGGGCATACACACCGAGGAAACCAGATCTGAAGGAGACACGTGCACCCCAATGTTCATCGCAGCACTGTTTATAATAGCCAGGACATGGAAGCAACCTAGATGTCCATCAGCAGATGAATGGATAAGGAAGCTGTGGCACCATAACGCAGAGATACTAACCACTATAACTTCATGGCAAAGAAGGAAACTTAGAACACTTTCTAACACCATTACAAAAAAATCAAAACGGATAAGATTAAATGTAAGACAGAAACTATAAAATCTAGAGGAGAACATAGGGCAAAACATTTCTGACATAAATCACAGCAAGATCCTCTATGACCACCTCCCAGAATATTGGAAATAAAAGCAAAACTAAACAAATGGGACCTAATGAAACTTAAAAGCTTTTGCACTACAAAGGAAACTATAAGTAAGGTGAAAAGACAGCCCTCAGATTGGGAGAAAATAATAGCAAATGAAGAAACAGACAAAGGATTAATCTCAAAAATATACAAGCAACTCCTGCAGCTCAATTCCAGAAAAATAATGACCCAATCAAAAAATGGGCCAAAGAACTAAACAGACATTTCTCCAAAGAAGACATACAGATGGCTAACAAACACATGAAAAGATGCTCAACATCACTCATTATTAGAGAAATGCAAATCAAAACCACAATGAAGTAACCATTACACGCCGAGTCAGGATCGGTGCTATCCAAAATTACTAGAATAAATGCTGGAAGAGGGGTGGGAGAAAAAGGAACTTTTTTACCACTGTGGTGGGAATGCAAACTAGTACAGCTGCGATGGAGAACAGCATGGAGATTTCTTAAAAAACTGGAAATAGAACTGTCATATACCAGCAATCCCACTCTGGGCACCACGAGGAGGAAACCAGATCTGAAAGAGACACTCACGTGCACCCAATGTTCATCGCAGCACTGTTTATAATAGCCAGGACATGGAAGCAACCTAGATGCCCATCAGCAGACGAATGGATAAGGAAGCTCTGGTACATATACACCATGGAATATTACTCAGCCATTAAAAAGAATTCATTTGAGTCAGTTCTAATGAGATGGATGAACCTGGAGCCCATTATACAGAGTGAAGTAAGCCAGAAAGATAAAGACCATTACAGCATACTAACACATATATATGGAATTTAGAAAGATGGTAACGATAACCCTATATGAAAAACAGAAAAAGAGACACAGATGTACAGAACAGAATATTGGACTCTGTGGGAGAAGGCAAGGGTGGGATGTTTCGAGAGAACAGCATCAAAACATGCATATTATCAAGGATGAAACAGATCACCAGCCCAGGGTGGATGCATGAGACTAGTGCTTGGGGCTGGTGCACTGGGATGACCCAGAGGGATGGGATGGGAAGGGAGGTGGGAGGGGGGATCGGGATGGGGAACACATGTAAATCCATGGCTGATTCATTTCAACGTATGGCAAAAACCACTACATTATTGTAAAGTAATTAGCCTCCAACTAATAAAAATAAATGAAAAAAAAATTAAAAAATAAATTACCACATGAGCCAACAATCCCATACTGGGCATGTCCCCTGAGGAAACAGTAATTTGAAAAACACTTCTACTCCAAAGTTCTTTGCAGTATTCTTTACAATAGCTAGGGCATAGAAGCAACCAAGGCCTACATTTGATTTATGACAGGATCTAAGATTTCTCAGTGTGCTGACCACGCCCCTCAGACCAGGGCAGAGTGCTCAGAGGGGACTTGCTTCCCCTTTAGGCTGCAGTGGGAACCGCCATGTATTCTTGAGGTCTCAAAGGGATGATGACAGGGAGGATTTGGTCTGAATGATGTGGTGTGGAACATTCCCACAGCCCCCGAGGTTCTCACCATCCCACCAGGGAACCCGAAACTCTCCCTTCCCAACCTGACGCTCCCCGCTTTGACATGGTCTCTCACTTTCCTGAGATGATCTGGGAAGTGTCATGTCAAAATGCCCGATTGCGACTCCATTTTTTATGGGAGGAGCCCCCATCCTCACTCAGCGTCACAACCATGAATGTGTTGGGGACTAGGTCCCTTTGTTGAATTAAGTTTATTCCTTTAGAGCAAGCTTCTCACCTCCCTGATCCCACCTCCAGCAAACGACAGGGAGCACCACTGTCAGCCAGCTCCACGTGGGGCCTCCTAGAGCTGAGTGCAGGGGGGCCGCTCAATGTGGCCCCCATGCGGTTTTGAAGTCTGATAACTGGCCCTCAGGGCCGTTATCTAGGACCGAGAGTTCCTTCGAGGGTAGAATCCGGGCCTACCCCCACAGACCAACGCCTTCACCTGAGACACGCTAGACCGCATTCAGCCAATAGCTGTGAGGGACTCAAAAGAGCCAGACCACAGGGTTGGGATGCGGGCTGGGTCACTTTTCTTAACAGTGGGTTCCCAAAGTCCCTTCAGTTACATTCTGGCCCTCACCTTGGTTCTGGACAAGTCCTGGACACTGAAACGCCACCAAAGAGACGCCACGACTCCCGGTCAATCTCCTCGCCTTTGAAGCGGAAGTGGACGGGAGCTGCGTACGGTCCTACGTGGGGTCTCATGGGGATGACGGCAGGGGCAAGGCACTACGGGAACCCCAGTAGCTCAAAATTCATCCGTCCCTGGGTCCTCCTTGTGCAGTGTGTTAGAGCCCGGGACGTCTCCAGCTATGAATCCAAGTCCTCCAGCACCCAAACAAAGCCCTCGTCTCCCTGAGTCCCTAGTGGGAGGTGTCAGGGCGCTGCTCTGAGCATCTCTGCTTGTCAGGAGGGGCGCCACTCTGTGAGCGTCCCTTGTTGGGGGAGACCCTCTCACTAGCACTGATGGTCCTCACTTTAAGTCTGGTTATGGTCAAGATGTCCCCCTCTGCAGATCTGGGGCCTAATTCTGCTAGAGGAGGCCCTGCTTTCCCCGAGATCACGCAGGTGGAATGAGGGGACCACTTAGAAGTAGCTCTTCTCGTCTCTCAGGGCTAAGAATTTACAGAATTCTGTCTGGCTCCCTCTCCAGGGGTCCCCTCTAACAGTCAGCATTGTCATCTGAGGTCCTGCTTGGGCTCAGGTCCATTCCTCTGTGAAACGGAGGCTGATCATATTAGACAGAGATCTCACCTCACTGAGGCTTGCCAGACTGAAATCAACCTGACATCTGTCCCCAGAGCTTCCCAGGGAGCCCAGCATCAGATATTTTCCAGGGCCTCCTTTTATGGTGTATGCTACCATGAGTCCACTTTCAGGTCCTCATATTGACACATGATAAATCCTGTAACTCCACTCTCTACTTTATGAAGCTTCTTGTCTTACATCAAGGTCCTAGTCTCCTGAGAATTCCACGTTGGAAGTCAGGGTGATCCTCTTGTGATCCTAGTCCATCAGGGCCTCTGAGAACAGACAGTGCGGATGCAACTTGAGTCCTTCCAGATTCCTCCTGCTCAGCATCCTCACTACATCTACCACAGCCAGGGACTGCTCCCTCTACTGATCTAAGATTCCTCTTCTTAGTCTTTGGGTGACCCCTGTATTCAGGGGTGATTGTCTCCTCAGCGCTCCTTAATGGAGGTTCCCATATCAGCTTCTGTCCCTTGATTAAAGGCTTCCTGGGAAATGCATATTCCTACACACATTGAGCAGATACCCTCTAGAAAATCTTGGAGAAAAGGGGACCTGGGCCCAAAAGTGATGTAAAATTAGGAAATCAGAGCAGAAATCTAGGAACTCAGGACATATGTTATGCTGTCAGAGAAAAAGAGCTGATATATTCTTTCTCTTCAGCCAGATTTAGGGGGTCTGCTTAGTCGCTCAGTTGTGTCTGACTCTTTGTGACCCCATGGACTGTAGCCCGCTGGGCTCTTCTGTCCATGGGAATTCTCCAGGCAAGAATACTGCAGTGTCTGGCCATACCCTCCTCCAGGGGATTTACCAAATTCAGGAATCGAACCCAGGACTCCCATATTGCAGATGGATTCTTTACTTTCTGAGCCAGTAGATTTAGGGTAGTTCTGAAGTATTTAGTCTCGGCACCTCCCTGTTGGTCCAGTGGTTAAGACTCTGCACTCCCAATACACAGGGCCTGGGTTCGATCCCTGGTCAGGTAACTGGATTACACATGCCAGAACTAAAAGTTCACGTGCCACAACAAAAAGCATCACATGCTGCAGCTAAAGAGCCTGCATGTGGCATCAAAGATTCCGAGTGTCACAACTAAATGCAGTGCAGCCAAAAAATAACTATTTTTCATTGAAAAATAAAATGTTTACTTTCTACATAGAAGGATAGTGCCACATAGTCTTGTAAGCCCTTGATCACTTGAGGGTGTCTGAATTTGCACATGAAGATGATCATGTGGTTGCTGAGCATCATCTCCTTCTCTCCTTTATTCATACCTCTTAATTATTTTGGTGTTTGTATTGCCTTGGCTGTGTATCCCAACCCAGTGTTTTGGTCACAGAGTTCTTCTTTCTATCACTCAAGATATATTTGGAGTGCTAGAAGACAGTGAATTAACTGCCTCATGAGCACCTCAGGCCGGGGCAAATGGAAGCATATGTGCTCTGGACAAGTTCAGACCAGCTCTCCTGTCCCAGCTCTGTCTCTTATCAGTTGTGTGGACTTGGGTCCATCCCAAAACTCTGGGAGCCTCAGGTGAAGTGGCTTTTTTAGGGGCTAGTGGCATGTAGCTAAAGCACCTGGCACAGTGCCTGGACCACACGGAGACTTTACACAATATCTGTTTTTACTATGATTATGATTATTTTGTTCCCAGAGGATACCACCTACCCTGAAGAAGTTTTAAATCCAGGAGATGTCAGAGAATCTGTGGCATTCTTGGACATCAAACACCAAATCAGCCCAAAATGCTGTTTAGAAAAAATCTTTCATTTCCACTACTAAATCATATTTTGAGTGTGGTGGTAGTTTTTTTTTTTTTTAGCTGAATGAAATTCACATAGTCTAGAATTTGGTTCTGAGACTAATGTTTCCTTCCTTCCAAGCTGCTCTTTCATTTAAACAACTCCTAGATTTGTTTTGCCTTGGATAAGGAAATTGCAACCCACTCCAGTGTTCTTTCCTGGAGAATCCCAGGGACGGCGGATCCTGATGGGCTGCCATCTATGGGGTCACACAGAGTCGGACATGACTGAAGTGACTTAGCAGCAGCAGCAGCAGCAGAAGAGACTTGCCTACTGGCCCAGTAGCTATGTGGCTGAGAATCTGTGCTCCAAATGCAGTGGGCCTGGGTCCCATCCCTGATCAGGGAACTAGACCCCACTCCACACACCACAGGTAAAAGATCCTATATGCCACAACTATAACATTCCTCATGCTGTAACTAAAGAACTCTCAGGCTGCATGGAAATTCAAGGATCCTGGGTGCCAAAGACAAGACCAAGAATAGCCAAATAAATAAGGAACTTGCCTAAGCTTCATTAGGCCTGGGAAGAATTGGTGGAGGAACACTGGGACATCACTGGCTTGGGCCCTCTCTTCCTCATCTTTCAAAGCTGTGATACTCAGGATCTCCGATAGCTCACAGAAGGGGTGGGGGTGGGGCTGGGTGGGCGGGGGTGGGACTGGGTGGGCTGGGGTGGGGGTGGGTCCGCTGGGGTGGGTGGGCTGGGAGTAGGTGTGGGGAGAAGCCTGATGGGGTGTTCTACAGTCCTCATTCACAGTCCCCATCTTCATATCTATCAGAGCCTGACAGTCCTCCCTTTACTGGACTGTGTCCACAAGCCTCCAAACAAAGTTTCACCTCTTACAGTTTGGCAGGGGAGAAGTCCAGGAATTGAGCACATGGGTGTCGCTTTGTGTCGCCATCTTCACTGCCCCATGCCTCGTTAGCACTCGGCGCTCTCCCGGGACTGGACTTAGGGCATAGGTTTCCTTCATTTACAGAATCAAGTAATCGCTTATCTTACAGAATGCCTTAGATCAAGGTATACGGAAGAAATCAGCCTAAGAGAATTGTAGGAACCGTCCCCTGCCGATCACAGAGATGAGACTTTGGGCATACTCTTTGTTACAGGACGGGGGAATGGTCCTTTGAGACTACATTCAGGTCCTCACCTTGCCTTCAGCTCAGTCCTGGGAATCCACTCCTAGCCACACGAATGCACTGAACATCAGTCCAAGCTCTTCACCACCAGCTTGGAAGTTTTGCGGAGACACTTCCGGCTATGGCTGCCCTGTGCAGGATCTCTTAGGGATGATGACAGGACCAGGGCTCTGTGGGGACCCCGTCGTTCAGTGTTCAGCGGTCCCTGGGTCATCCTTTAGGGTCCTGAACATGCCGTCTGTCAGAGCCCGGTACCCTTTGCCCTACGGACTTGAGTCCTCCAGCCCCCAAACCAAGCCCTCACCTCTCCAAGTCCCTAGTGGGGAGTCAGGGCACTGCTCTGAGTATCTCTCCCTGACAGGAGGAGCGCCACTCTGTGAGCCTTCCTCCTTGGTGGCAGAGACCCTCTCATTAGCACTGATGGGCCTCATCTTCCCGGTGGTGATGGCCAAGACGCCACCCTCCTAAGAACTGGGGTTTCTGTCCTGATAGAAAAAGTCCTTCCCTCGCTGAGACCAGACAGAAATGAAGAGGCTTCGCATCCCTATAACTCTGCCTGGAACCTCTGTGGTTAAGAATAGGGGCAGGGGTCTGCAAAGCTTCCTCATTTGTGGGTCTAGTGATACTTCTTTCTTCACTCAGGGGTCTCACCATGATCCTGGCCAGTCCTGGGACCTGACCTTCCAACCTGAGATTCTCCCTCCTCTGAACCGAGGCCATTCTTCTTAGACTCAGATTTTGACCTCACAGCGAACTACAATGCTTCTAAGAGGGAATGTCCTGTCTGGGCATTCTAGGCCTGAGGGCAATTTTGGGCAGGTCTCTGAATGACCTGTATTTTAGGGTGGTTGTCTCTCCAGTCCTCACTTATGGGGGCCAAAATTTTGTCTATCTCTTGGATTAAAAGATTCCTGGGGAAAACCACATCCCTGCAAACTCTTGAGCAGTGTCCCTAATGCAAACCTTACAGTTTCATGTCCCAGACTGGACCTGAGATGGGGAAAAAAACACAGAAGTTAGGAGGCAGGATGGGGTGTGCTCCCAGAAAAAAATGCTGACCCATCCTTTCGAAAGCCAGGGTCAGTCTCTTTTCATGACTTGTTTTAATGATTTACAGGCATACTTTTAAAACATTGTACTGCATGTAATCATGGTTCACAAATACTGTGTTTCATTACAAACTGAAAGTTTATGGTAACCATGCATTGAACATGTCTATGGCACCATTATCCCAGCATCATGTATTCACTTGGGGTCCCTTTTCCACATATTGCAAATTCTTTAAATATTTTAAACTCTTTCCTTATTTTATTTCTTATGGTGCTCTGATCAGTTGTATTTGTTACTATTGTAACAATATGACATTTGTAAATTAAGATATGTGCATTTTTAAGACATCTTCTAGTACGCCTATAATAGGATTAACAACTTTTATAAGCACTGGGAATCCCCCAAATTCCTAATGATTTACCTTATGGCAGTTTTCACTTTATTGCAGTGATCTAGAACCCAACTCACCATATCTGAGATATGTGTACAATTCTAAAGGAAAAAGCCATCCAAGATGGTTTTGTGGTATTCTGATTGAGGTCATCTGACACTGCACAGAGAAACGATCTGACTGTCCCTGTCATCTGTTTCTCTTCCTTTTTCCTGTCATTTCCTGAGGTAGCCTTCAAGGCTTTGTGCCTAAAGAAGTGCATTGGAAAAAAAAAATAAATAAAAGAAGTGCATTGGAATATATCCAGAGGCCTTATTTTATCCCAAGATACATTTAAGTGGTAAGGAACACAGCTCTGCTTTAGGACAAGAGGAGTATAACAGAATAGGATCTAGAGTAATTCAAAGAAGAATCGAATTCCAGGCCTATCAGTCACGAGTGTTCCCCAGCAAGGGCTCACTGCCTGATGCACATGGAAGCGAAGACTTTGGAACAGGCTTTTGAGAGAAAAACTTTAATCCAAGGTGGAGTAGCAAGAAGACAGGAAGTCGGGCTCTCAAATCTGTCTCCTCAATCCAGAGTTTGGGGTGAAATTAAAGGGTTTAGTGGAACTGCAAACTTGGAAGCTAATTGGCTAGTCTTGAATTAGTTCATGTGAGCTATTCATGCTGCTAGAAGCCAAATTGTCCCTATTGAAGGACTTCATACAGTTCTCCCATGGCAACATTCCTACTCTGAGAGTTGCACAGACTGAACCCTCTTGGTTCAGGGCTCATCCTTGAAACGGGCTCCTTTTTTGCACTTGCATAGTGCTGCCTCTAAAAATAACTCAAGGTTTGATTAATCAATAACCTGTTTTAAGGAGGAAAAACCAGTTTAAACTGGTCAGTGCTTTATGTTTCAATCCCCCCATTTCTCTTTGTACATTCTTCAAGCTTGTGGGAAACCATCCTCAATTTGGTTAATGAATCTCAAATTGTGCAGAAAATGATAATCCCAGGTCACAGATTTTGTACCAACAGGACTGGAGCGTTATATAAGCACTGACAACGTTGGATTAATTGGTATTTAAGAAAGGTGATTATCAGAGGCTTTGTTTCCTTCACATGTGTCTTTACAGGATATTGCTTTAAATTTGGCATTTCGGTGGCTGCATGGAATTTATCACTACTGGGTCAGCTGTCTTGGCTTTTCCTGGACACTCATCAGCCCAACCTGAGCTCTGCAGTTGAATGATTAATTTCTTCTACTGTAGGACTCTTTCAAAATTAGTTTACATTTTGGCCAGCAAACAGAGCCTGGACCACCTGCATTTAATCAATGCTTGCTGCCTCTTCTTAGCCTTCACGGATTGCAGTCGACATCAACCAGCACTCTTATCAGGAACTTGAGGTCTCTGGATGAGGCAGAAATGTTGGCTTCCCCTGGAAAACCCCTGCATTCATGGGAGCTGTAGGAAGGCCTTCAGGGCTTGTCTTTCTGTGGCTCAGAGTGCTTTGTTCCTTTCTAGGAAGAAAATGGGCAAACTAGAGGCACTGTCCCTTAATTTAGGACCCAATTCCATCTCCTAGGTTGGTTTCTGGGAGGAATTGGCTGTATGAATTCCCTGGAGAAACCACTGAGAAGAATGGACAGTCTCAAGGTGACCAGCTTGGATCTGAGGGTTCACTTAAAGAACCCTGAAAAGTTTTCCATTACACGTGGTTATCAAACTGTAGCTTGAAAGGAACACGTGCTACACAGCTTCCAAGGAATCGCCCCACCAGTTCCAAGACTGGAGCCCATTTTGGCAGAGGCTCCCAAAATTTCTGTGCCGCCATGTGATGAGGAGAAGCTTGTCCTCAAAGAGAGTCCTATGGAAGTTCAGGCTCTGTCTCACTCTCCACGTAGAGATACTTTCCTAGTGAGGAGGAGGCTGAGATAGTGATTGCATGACATTGAAGAAAGTGAACGAGGAAGCTGTCTTAGACTCAGGCAGAGCTAACATTCAAAAAGCAACTGAGGAGCAAACATGTTTAAACACCAATTTCCTCACTTCCTTTCTGCCCATGCTGGGGTTCAATCTTTCTGGTTAATGACTGCACCACGTGGGAGGCCCACATCTACAACTAATATACATACATATATGTATGTATATATATTATATATATATACACACATATATATATATATACATGAATAGCAATAACCGAAAAGCACCTAACATGCCCTGGCTATTGTAAACATTGCTGTGATGAACATTGGGGCACACGTGTCTTTTTCACTTCTGGGTGAATCACGATTTGAATGAGGAGAAATCATGATGACTATTAGCTTGTTAGTGGTAAGCCCTGCACATGAGTTTGGTTGAAGGAGTGAGACCAAAGTTGGAGATGGTTGTTTCAAACCGGCTGAGAGTGCTCAGATGGACATGTGTGGTGCTGTCCTGCTGGGGGACATCTCTGGTTGCTCTGTTCTCACCAGCAACAGAGGATTTTCTTTAATTCTTTTCATTTCCTTGTTTCCCTTTCTCCCTCTTTCTTCCCTACCTGTCTTTCTTTCACAAATATTCAATGTGCTGTGCTGAGGTGTGCTTCGTTGCTCAGCTGTGTCCAACTATTTTTGACCCCATGGAATGCAGGCTGCTCTGTTCATGGGGATTCTCCAGGCAAGGATACTGGCGCAGGCTGCCATTCCCCACTCCAGGGAATCTTCCCAATGCAGGGATTGAATCCTGGTTTCCCATGTTGCAGGTGGGTTTGCTTTTTACTGTCTGAGCCATCAGGAAACCCTTAAAATGGACTTCATCTGACACTATCAGATATTTCTGATCTGACTGATATTTCATATCTGTGAAATTAAATTGGGTTTATTTTAGGATTTCCATTTTTCTCCTTACTTTTAGAACACACAAAACACAGTTCTTCCAAGTATCTTAATGTCTCTGTCTGCAATTACTAAAATCTATGCCACTTCTGCTGTGTTTCAGTTCTCAACGGAATTTTAGTATGATTTCCCTTAACTTCGTGAGATTTAATATGTTCTCAACATAGTTTGGGGCTAGTTCCATACTCGTCTTTTGAATTGGCTGCTCATGTCTTTAAACATGTCTTCAGAAATTTAAAGGCCAGTGATACATCTTTCTTATAAAGTGTTGGCTCGTGCCTCTTGCCCATTTTTCTATCAGGATTTAAGATCTTCTAAAAATTCTAATAGTCATCTTTTGGGTTTGTTTCTGGCATGCTTTTTCTACCTCTTAAAATGTTCAGCAGTGTGATGGACCCTGGGTGAGTAAGCAACATGTGGACACTAGGACATGACCCCTTCACAGGAAACCCAGGAAGACCCACCTAGCCAACAAACTGTCCCCAGGGGTGCCCCTCAGGCTGGTTGACCCTACGAGTCAATTGGAAAAATGAGGACTGAGGTGGAGCACACAATCCATTCCCCTTTACGCCAGAGCCAACCAGCTCAAAGAGACACCATGGGAACTAGATGCACAGGAAAGGATGACTCAGTGTTTCATCCAAGAAGCTGGAAGCTTGTGGCAGCTGCTCATGGAAATGAATTCCACTATGGTTTTGGCTGTGAGGTAAGCTGCAAGGGAGCTTGCAGTAAGAAAACAAGATGAGAAGAGAGATTTGTGAGGGCACGTGTTGAGAAGACCTTTGCACACAAGGCTCACACAGTTCTGGGCAAGCTCCACCCCTTCCTGGGAATACTAATCAGCCGCAGGTGGGCATTTCCTGCATGGGATCCCCCAGCACAACCTGAAACATGCATTTCTCTGCCCCTTCCCCATCACCCTGTTCAAACCCAAGCCTGGGTAGTACTCCTAGTGAGGTGACCCTGAGTCCAAGACATGAAACGAGACAACTCCGTGTGTAGCAAGGGCAAGTGTATTCACTGCATGCTCACAGCATGAAGACAAGGGTTTCTGACTGGAGACCAGAAAACGGAGGCGAGCTCCGGGAACTCTGAGACAAGGAGGCGGGATGGAAAGGTTTCTGTCGGCTGGCCCAGAATTCAATGGGCTTCAAGGTGCATTAAGACCACATTGCAGGACGAATGAGCAATGATTCTCGCTTCCACAGACACTTAAACACAACCTAGTTGTCATAGAGGGAGTTTAGGCAAGATATGAAAAGCTAGATAATGGTGAAAGCTGAGAGAGAACAGAATGAATGCACGAGGAGTGTGGCTGTGGGGCAAGGTTGGGAGGAGATGCACTCTGCCTGCTGTGTGACCCATCAGAGTTGCCAAAGAGGTGAGGGTGGCAGGTGAGTTTGGAGGCCTCTTGAGGGCATTAAAATTGCAACATTTCTCCCAGGAAATCATCTGAAATGATCCCCAACCACCGCTAGACATGTCAGGGTGCAGCTTTGTGATGTCAAAGCTCACCCGGGCCACCATTGCCTGGGGAAGAGACTTGCTGACCTCATAAAGCATGAGGGTGAGGCTCCATGGGGACGGGTATATATAGGGGTGCTCAGGGGCTCTGGGCAGACCACTGTGAATCCTCCAAATGCCTGAGGTGACTGGGAAGCCACGAGGCTCCAGAGTAGTTATGGAACACCCACTTCCTGTTACCCAGGAGCAGATGAAGTCCTCCTATTAACTGAGGTCCAGAGAATATGCCAATGTGAACTGAACCCATCCAAACTCCTCTTGCCCATCGACCCCACCCCAGAAGACACCCTCCCCTGTCCTTACCTGGCACATAACCCTTCTCTGCCCACACCCTTTCTCCTGAAGCCATCATTCCCACCTGTCTTCACACTCTTCCCTAAACCAGTGCCATTCTTGCTCCCTGTCTTGTTTTCTCCACGTGGCCAGGGTAACCGTGAAGGTGAATAATCCCATTCCGGCAAAGCTGCCCAAGAAAACTTCTCTGAAAACTCCCACCACAAAAAAGCTTAAGAAAATCAGATGCTCAAAGCTCTGTAGCCAGTGTTCCAAGGCGAATGAACAGCTG